>NW_027263534.1:2137128-2379102 GCF_042370955.1 Sodiomyces alcalophilus JCM 7366 | reverse complement strand
CCTCCTCCCCTCCTCCCCTTCTCCTCTCTTATTCCCCCGCTAAAAAGAAAATCCCCGAGAAAGTCCCAAGTCAGAGAAGCAACTCTTTCCTTCACCTGTCCATCTCAGTTCTGGGAAGTACCTTTGTGGTATTGTACCTAAAGACGTATTCCTTCACGTAAAGAAATACACACGCAGTACTTACCGAGGCCAGCCGCCCGGCTATTGTGGGATGACGTTGGCGTTGACCCTGGCGTTGACGTTGCCTGGGGCGTAAACGCTCGGTGTGTATGTAACCTTCGTCTCGAGACGCCGCCTGTCGAGAGTTTAATAAACGATAACGGTAAGGGCTACCAGACGAAGCTCGACAAGGAGTTATAATGAAGGAGAGCGAGGAGGCAAGAACACCAAGCGGCCCAAACATCAGACAAGCGAAGGAAATCAAGTAAGGACATGGGAACCATCGGGATTCGAGGACGGTAGTCCAAAAAGAAATCTGTCCGGGACAATGTAGGACAGAGAAACAGGTAGTTACATAACAACCAGCGACGTCCCTGCGACTTGCGAACATAACCGGTGAGGTTGTCACAGGGCGTAGCACGTAGTGGCTGAGCTGTCCCTTACTCCAAATTCCAACCTTCAAGTGCAGTCTGACACATGCCAGGGACAAATTTGATAGGGACGAGCTTCAAACAACGAGTCTCTGCCGCATGGGAGTCCGTGGAGTTGGAGGCCGAGACAAGGCAAAAAGCTTTACGAGCCACATCAAACTCGGCCGCGTCAGACGAGGGACGTCTTTGTAAGAAAGAAGTAATGGTACAGAGACGGGCCATGGAACACGAAAGATGGAGAAAACAGATGGGGTCCAAAGAAATGCTTCCAATTCGCGGCTGATCCGGACGGTTGGGAACCAGGACTCTCGTAATTAACATCCATAAATAGGTTAGGTAACCTTGTCTGTACTCTGGTATTGCTTTCCTCCCCTCCTCCCTCTATCCCTTACTCTTTATAAACTTGTTATTTTTGTTGTTTGTTTCTTCCTACGTCGATTCCCCGGGTTGATGTTATGACCATTACTTCGTACTTTCGGGACGCAAAAAAGTACATCGGTGTGACCCAGGAGGTTACTGTCATGTACAGTCTTTTCTTTGGGCGACGAGCCCCAAGCGCATCCCAAGATACGATATTCTGATGTCCAGGGCTTTTCGCCCACTTCACCTGGTTCCCCCCGAAAATGCATTGCGAAATACGTGCCGTTAACAAACACCCTTAAAAAGTCCACGTCGTCCCACTGTGAAGCCACGACACAGCTTGGGACAGGATTTCTGGTTTCAACAACGCTGGGCGCCGGGCTGGCAATGAGCCGCATATACGGGATTTCTGGGACTTAACCCGCTTGGCCCGCTGCCCGCGTCCCATGGAGGCTGTGGTGCCAGATCTCGCCGAGAGAGGTTACGCCGTGCGTGCGCTGAAGTTGCTCGCATATTTTATTTTTTTCGTCGTGCTTGACCCAGTAATCACTTCGTAGCACGATTGCATATCGTCATCCAATTATCATGAAAATCCTCTCCCCTCGAAACCAAAGCGCCTGCCAACCGCAACAACGCTGACCTCCCGCTCCCATATCCCTGGGGGATCACAATGAGTAACCGTGTCGTATGTACTGTGCTTGTAAATTATACCGTGACCCCCTGCTCGGTGCCCTGCCCAGGAGGACGGAGGTGCAAGATCTTACGCCAGGAACGCAGAAACATGTAGAATGACGCCATTGGCCATTGGCGGTGGAAACAACCCCTCGCGACTATGTACACTACGAATACGACAAAGGCATCCCCCAACCCGTGGAACGCCAAGCCGCCGCCAGCGCTGTGCCGAATATGGTCACAAGTTCGTATTTCAAGAGCATAGGATCGTGAATAACCAGGCGACCCTACTTTGCTCTTCCATATGGTATTTGAGCCTCAGTAGTCAAGTATCAAATATCTGCCGTCACACTCGGCGTCGGTGGTGATTATACGTACGGTGTATTCGTACCTTGCGGGGAGGTCGCGATTGTACCTTCTAATAATAAACGCGGCCCAGCTCCAACATCGTACTTCTTCCTCCGCCTGTATTCGTAGGAATTTGCACCACATACGGTTGTACTTCGTATGCTTTCCGAGTAGATTGATTGGTCCTATCCAATTGAATGCTTCGTAGTTCTATTTCGTGCAGAGTACGGCTTTTGTCGGCAGCTACACATTCTGCGTGGCCGAAACTCGATGATTTGACACGGTCTACTCCCGCTGTTTTGACATAGCGAAAGGAAGCTGGCCATGAGCTCGGTTGGATACGGATCAGTTGGTCTTTTCGATGACTGCGCGGATCAGGACTAGAACGCATCCCAAGTTCGATATATAACGCTCCCCGGCACCCGTCTTCACTCTAGGTACCTAGAGAGTTGCTATCTATCGGCATATAGATGTGTGTCTGTTGTTTCGACCCGTGCCGAAAGTTTAGCCATCAACATAGGGGTCTGCGTGTATCAAGCGTCCCTTTATTCGGTGGCTTTATATCGTACGAGCCTTCGAGGTCCACGTCTTCCTGTAGCCCAGCGAATCTAGTTAGAAAATGATCTCGTGGTAAGTGAGGACCATATGTACCAAGATCTGGGACAGAAGATTACAAATCAACCTCTTCAGAGACTCCGAATTGGTGTAGTGGTTAACATTTGTCGTTTTCAATCTCCAAGATAGAACCGACAGGCCCGGGGTTCAATTCCCCGACTCGGAAAGTTTATTTTTGCATTTTTTGCTTTGCTCTGTCTGATTGGCCCACGGACTGGCGGCGCACGGATTAGTGTAGACTTTTCGAGCCACGTTGTATCTATCTATATATCTTTTTTTTTTTTCCCTCCTGTTATAACAAAGACGCACGTAATATCTATACAAGGCGACTCATGCCTTAAAAGGTCCTTTGCTGTATCTCTAGTAATTACCTATACCCGCCCTTCGGAGGGGCAGATATGGCAAAGGAGATGGTATTTGGACATGAACAAATCCGAATTGGTGTAGTGGCTAACATTTGTCGCTCTCATTCTCCAATGGATGTAGCGCCGACAGGCCCGGGGTTCAATTCCCCGATTCGGAATCTTTTTGTTGTCAACATCTTTGACAGACAGCTTTTTTTTTGTTTAATTTTGGGAAGCACTGCGGCGCTCGTATATTTTGATATCGAGCCCGTAAATGTGGGGCATGTTCTCTTACTTATAAACGGCCTATTTTCTTACGATAAAACGAGGTCTTGACGGGGCTAGGTACATGTAGTTACTTTGTATGAATTCTACTATCAGCGGAACTCCTTGGGTATTGCTAGTTTAAGAGTTCTATTGACTTATGATCGAGCAGCAGCTCTAGTAGGAGGCGTTAAAGGATTCTTGTCTAACCTAGAAGATAGAATGGATGTAAGGAGCGATAAAATGGTATTGATATGATGTAACTGTATGTACCCTGGCCCGCCGAGACCTCGTTTAACCGTAGATAAATAGACTGCTTGCAGGTAAGAGAACTTAATGGGTTATGACTCCACTTTTACGGGCTCGATATCAAAATGTACGGGCGCCGCAGTGCTTCCCTTGATTTTTCCCATTTTAGTTTTCATTCTTCGTGTTCGTTCCTTCTTCTAATTTCCTTTTTCCTAGTGATTTTTTAAACGGCATTGGACATCTTCCATTAAAGCCATGGACGGGACCTGGCTTATATTCACTAATAACTCAGGCAATTGGTTGTTGAAGGAGCTCGAGGTCCGTAGACGTAGGTAGGTACCTTAGACACCATACGAGGACCACGGTACTTATTATCTGCCTGTACCACGGTTCTGGTTCTGCTCTGGGAAACATACCGGTACATGAATAGAGAGACATGTCTCTTTGCTCAATGTTTCCACTGCCCTTTCCCGAACTACACGCATGTCAATGCAGATGAAGTAGCTGGTGTTGTCGAGACGTAACATAGGTAGCTCTATCGAGAAAATCTGATGTCGGACAGTAGTTATACTTGCGCCAAGTTCTGCACCCGCGATATCAAGGTACGAAGTACGAATATATACAACGGTTACCGTAGGTACCTGTGTAAATATTACGTTGTATTTCATGTACCTACCTGTAACTACCAAAGGCGAGTAAGTACCTTGCTACCCGTAGGTGGCGTATCCGTACCTGTGCAGTACAATACACAATGGCGCATAGACGTCTGGGAAAGGCACACACACATACGAAGTACGTCGTCGTAACTCACTAACACTGGAAAAGAGCCGCGGGAGCAATCATGAGGTAGGTATGCAACGGGTGAGAGGCTCTTGCAGGCGATCATCACAGCGCCCCCACCCCACCGTCCTTGTCCAGGTACAACTGTAGGTACAAGGCACTTTAAACTTCGACTGCCGAGATTCGAACCAGGTTCTGGAAGCGACCAATAACAGCCCTCCATATTATAAGGTACCTTACAAGGTAGCATCGATCTCCCACGCTTCCACCCAATTCCCCATTCCCCATTCCACGTCTCTTCATACCCTTTTTCTTCCCCTCCCCATCAATAGTTTTGCTACCTTTTTTACCTTCTTCTTTTTTTCTTCCGTTTTTCTTTTTCTTCCTTGTTTCTGGACTTTGCTTTCTCTTTTGCTTATCCCCTCCCCCCCCTCTGCCTTCGTCGCGGCGATGTTATGGCTGCTTCTGACGAGATTCCTCCTCATCAGCTGCCTCGTCGCCTGGTGGGTAAAGAGACCTGCCAGCTCGCTCTTGATTTTGCTTCGTTGCCTCTTGACCATCGTCACCTTCTGGGTCATATCTCCCCTCTACGCCAACATAATCTTCGTCTGGTCATTGCACTATTCCCGCGAGCTCTTCTGGTATCTGCGCCTTGATACGTTTTTGCTAGGCCATGCCAATATGATTGTCACCCTGGCTGCAGTCCTTTGGTGAGTTTGTATTCCTTTCCGCTTGAACCGGCAATCCGACGCGTTCGCCTGTCAGCCCACCAGCCCAACTACGACATTCAGCCAGCCAAACCCACATGCCCATCTGCTATCGCAACCCAACACCAGCACGCATCAAAGTTGCCTCTGGGTTTTAGCCTGCCGTCGCCGCATCGTCGCGCCCTCCTGCTCATCGTTCGCGCCACGTGACGTCTCTGTTTGACGATGACGCCACTGACATGGATAATTGCTTAGGCTGCTCAATCGTACCTGGCAGACGCTATGGAAACCTACTCCCGAACTCATCAGTATACTGGGCGTCGACGTCCCCGAAGCCCCCGATGTCTCCCTCGCCGGTATCCGTGTCGACGCCGCGACTCTCAACTGGACCCGACCGCCCAACAACCGCCCCGTCCAGAAGTATCTGATACAAGTCAACGGCGTCAATGGTCAGTTTCGCTTGCCTTCAATACCCATCCTAGTTTCTCTCAGAATTTTCTTCTCGCGGCACCCGAAGGTGTGATGATACTAACCCGTCCCCTTATTTCGCTCTCCAGTCGGCGAGTCGAGGCCCGAAGAGACGGCCATTACGGTAACAGGACTTCGACCGAATCATTGCTACAATGTACGGGTGATTGCTGTCGGACCCAACAATTTTCAAACAGGCAGCCAGATCATCCGTCTGCGTACCTACAAACGAGACGGCCGCCCCGATCTGGGGAATTCTCGGATTCCCGATAGCTTCCACGACGAGGAACCGAAACCTGCCCAGTCGCTGTCCACCGACTCCAGCAACGACAAGGCCCAGGTGCCGTCCATCGAAGCAGCCCCGTCTATCGATGGCGTTCCCCCGGCTCCCCGGGAAGGCTCGTCGAGCGCGCCCGGCCAACGACGCAACACGCTAAACCGCCGCCATTCCCCGTCGGTGGCGAGCCAGGACCAGCCGGCTATCAAACTGCCGTACGACAGCGACCGTCCGGAACCGTCACTCAAAGAACTTGCCGACGCCTTGGAGAAGACGAGAAACGAGATTGAGGACATCCTTGCGCAATACGCTCAAGAGGAGACGGATTTCAAGATGCTCGAAGAAACGCTCAAGAAAGAGAAGGAGAAAAAGAAGCAGACGCACAAGGAGAAGGACGATCAGACGACACAACTGAAACAGAGAGTCAAGGCGACCTACGAGCAGATGCGCCAGGCAAACAAGGAGAAGGCGAGGAAGGAGAACCTGTTGAAGGAGAAGCAGGATAAGAGGAGGAAGGTACATGAGTCGGTGGAGAAGTACAAGGAAGACGTGTCCAAGATGAAAAAATCCCGAGAAGGGTTCGCCACGGAGGAAGAGAATATCCAGCAGGATCGCGATCTCAAAATCAAGCACCTGGAAGAAGAAATCGGGGCGCTGAAAGAAGAGCATTCCCAGCTTGAATCCGAGCATAAGGAGAAAAAGGAACACCTCAAGGATCTCGAGAATGAGCGGAAGAAGCTACCCGGCGGCGAGGAGGACGAGCGATGGAAGGAAGACGATCGGAAAGCGCGGAGGGAGTTTGACTTCAGGAAACGGGACCTCCAGAGCCAGCTCATCATGGAGAGCCGGCGGGCGCAGCAGATCGAAAACCACATGCACGTGCTCCAGACGCAAATCTACGCTCAGCAGCAAGCCAGTGTTCAGCTCTACAACCAGGCGAACTCGTCCGGCGTCGACTTTGACCAGACGGTGCCGGCGCAGGTCAAGCGGAGGAGTCGCAACAGCAACACGTCGCTGCCGAACCCTGCGGCCGTCGGCTCGTCGTCGGCTCAGTATGCGCCCGCCGAGGCCATGTACGGGCCGACAGTGGCGGGGTTGGGCGGCGGGCGGTCCAGCTTTGCGCCCGGGCCATTCATGGACATGTCCTCGGCGGAGCTTGGCGGTGGTGCGGGACGGCATGGGAGCGATGTCGAGCTTAGGGCCTTGACTGGCGGTGCGCCTCTGAGCCCGACAGCGACGGCCCTTCTGCCTTCGGGCATCCTGGGCGACGACGACCCCCCGAGTCCGCTGTCGGAGTGTGGGAAGAGCCCGGTCGGCTGGGACTACGACAACGACCCCCAGTCGCCCACATCATCGGGTCGGATGAGCCGACTATCTAGTCCCCACGCGTCGACGCATCACCTGCCATTCGGCATGCACCGTGTCGACAGCAGCGAGCGCAGGTCACTGAACGACTTTACGGGGTCACCCGGCGGTGGCCACGTACCGGCGTCCAACCACCACAGGTTCTCCAACCTGCTCGCGACGTTCAATCGCAGCAGGGGTGTCAAGGACCTCGACGATGGCGGCCCGGTCCTGGGCACCTTGAAGTCGGGCCAGAGCCAGTCGTTTCCCAGGCAGGGCGACGAAGGCGACACGGCCAGCAAGCGCAGGATCAGCTTCACTACTAATTGGTTCAATCGAAATGCTCCTGCTCCTGCTCCTGCCCCTGCTCCTGCCCCTGCTCCTGCGCACGCGCCTGCTCCTCCACCTACTCACGGCCACGCCATGGGAGAGAGCGAGGGTAATATGGCGGGGATCTCTAGGTTTTCGGCTCGGCGGCTCAACCCTTTCGCGAGCTCATCCAGCGGCTTCCCGGACCGGGTCGCGACGAGTCCGAGGCCCGCATCGATAGCGTCGGCCGAGTTGCCGCGACCTTCTACCGACAGTGGATCGATCTGGGGTGCACCGGGCGACGGGATGGCGAATCTCAGCAGCAGCCGAATTTGGCAGGCCGAGGCCGCGCCATGGACGTCTCGGAATGCGTCTAGGCGGCCGTCGCTCCACGGATCGCCTTCTGCTTTGAAGACGACGCTCGCATCGGCAGAGGACGAGATTCTGGATGAACAGGCTCTGCTCGATCCCCACGTGTCTCCGAGCCAGGTCGGCGTCATTGGCAGTCGGATGCCGCCACCGGCCCCCAAGACGTTCGGGCAGCGGCTTAACCCGGCGGCGCCGACGTTCATGGCTAACCTCTTCTGGCCTAAGGACAAGGAGGCCGACAGCGGCAGCAAGGAAAAGGATAAAGGGAAGGGCAAGGAGAAGGACAAGAGCAGGGCCAAGGACAAGGACAAGGACAGGAAAGGCGGGGCGTTGACAGCCAGCATGGAGGCGTTTCCGGTCATGGATGAGTCGCCTACCGAATCACGGGTTTCTCGTGATGCCTTTTCGTTCCATACGCAGACCACGGTATCGGAATCGCGCGAGTCCCTGTCGCTTTCTCTGGAACCGAGCTTTTCCAACACACCTTCGGATAACCCAAGCAACGCGGCGTCGGGCAGCCTCAAGGAACAGGAAAGCGGGATGCGGAAGCTGTTCCGCAAGGGGAATGCAAGTAAGTTTAGCCTCTCGTCGCGGCTCGGCAAGGAGTCGGGCCTCTTCAAGAAGGGGCCGGGCAGCGCGACCAACTCGGACAAGAACTACTCGGCGGAACGGTCGAGCATGGGCGACCTGGACGACATGTGCGAGGGAGACCTGAGCCAGCTGGGGCGCAGCTACGACAGCATGACGAGCAGTCCGTTGTTCGGGCCGACCAAGTCCCGGGACACGAGCCAGGGAGGAGGGCGCATGGGCATGAGTGGCTGGAGTAGCCGGTTCTCGATGAAGAAGAAGGGACGCGAGAACAAGGAGAGCCTCGAGCTGGACCGCCCCTCGGAGACGGATGGCGAATAGACGAACTAGGCTGTCTTTGTCTCTGTCCCTGTCTCTGTTCAAAGACAAAGTTCGCACGCGAAAGGATGGTCGACCGTCTCAGCAGTCCAGATGTATCCTTATGCGAGAGGAGGAGCGTATAGAGAATGGAGGATAGCTACCTCCCAGCGTATTCAAGTATCAGTAGGCAGCAATTCTACCCGCAGTATAACTGTCTCGTACTGTTTGTTGGCTGTTTGTATTTTGAGACGTCCGGCCCAAGGCATCGTCAGTCTGGTCGCCAAGGCATTCTCTTTCCGTCCTCTGCATGCAAAGAAAGTGTTTGAGTCTGAGACCGTGGATCAAGAGCATTAACATTACCTTGGCAGACAGGGGTGATGCCCCTTTTCCATATTAGCTAAGCGGTGGTAGCAGTTCGGGTACATGGTTGCACGTACCTCGACGGCGCCCCTGAGTGGAAAGATCCGGACGAGAGACGAACAGACCCTTGAACGAAACCCAAAACGCGCCCTGCTCCATACAGTCAGCGTAGTGCGTCTTGTCGCCAAAGACGACATTTACCAATTGATACTCGACGTCCAAACCAAACTCCCTCCCCCCGAAGAACCGGTCAGCCCGCGCCAAAAATGTTCCGTCGCTCTGTCGTCACGAACCGCATTCCCCTACACTGAAGTTTGGAATTCTCAATCAGAGAAGAAACGTAATAATAGAGGGCGGAAAGAAGAAGAAAAAAAAAAAAAAAAAAAGTGAGGCCATGGTCCTGGTCTTCGTCCCCCACCGTCGGCGCCTCGTGCCCATCGTCGCGCTCTTCACCTGCGTCTTCTTCGTCCTGGCATTGCTTCGTCGACACGACGGGTACCACGGCGCCAATGTGCCGTCGTCGTCCTTCTTCTCATTCCTAGGGAGCTCGGCGCCGAGCCCGCGACCATTCCCGCCACCCTCGGAACGCGTCCCCTTCCGAAACAGTTCATTCGACTGGACCGATGCCGACCAACACTTCCCCGTCCATGCTTTGACCCCGTTACCGACCGGGCGCCCTCGCCGCCGCCTGCCGCGCATCCAGCACGATTTTTCCTCCTCGTCCTTCTCCCGCACGGCCGCCGCGAGGAAAACGGAATTGGAAGCTCGCCGTGACGCCGTCCGCGACGTCTTCGTCCGCGGTTGGAACACGTACAAAGACCGAGCTTGGGGCCAGGACGAGGTCGGTCCCGTCTCCGGCGAGCCCAAGAAGAACACCTACGGCGGGTGGGCCGTTACGCTGTTCGATAGCCTCGACACGCTGTGGATCATGGGGCTCGAGGACGAATTCTACGAGGCCGCGACCTACGCCGCCCAGGTCGACTGGGCCGCCGAGAAGACCCGGGCCGAAGGTGGTGGCGGCGGCAGCGGCGGTTTCAGCGTCTTCGACACCACCGTGAGCCACCTCGCCGGTCTCCTTTCGGCCTTTGACCTCAGCGGCGAGCTGGCGCTGCTCCGCAAGGCCACCGAGCTGGGCGACCTCCTGTACATGGCCTTTGACACTCCGAACCGCCTCCCCGCCCACTGGGCCAACCTCAACAACATGCGCGCCGGCACCCAGATGGCCGGCGACCACGACCCTTCTGCCGCCACCGGCACCCTGGCCCTCGAATTCGCCCACCTCTCCCAGCTGACGGGCGACCCAAAGTACTTCGACGCCATCGACCGCGTCACGCGCGTCCTGCAGCGCACACAGCACCAGTCCCTCTTGCCCGGGATGTGGCCCCGCCTCGTCGACTTTCGCAACGAGCGCGTCGACACCGACAACGCGTTTACCCTGGGCGCCATGGCCGGGTCCCTATACGAGTACCTGCCCAAGATGCACGCCTTGCTCGGCGGCCGCGACCTGGCGTATGAGACCATGTACCGCGCTGCCGCCGACACCGCGGCCCGCCATCTCGTCTTCCGGCCTATGCTGCCGCCCACGGACGCTGAGCAATCAGAAGAGAAACAAGAACAAGGACAAGGACAACCACAAAACCCCACTCGCATCCTCTTTGCGGGGGAAGTCTACGCCCACGGTGAGCGCATCGACCACGTCCCCGAGACCCAGCAGGCCGCCTGCTTCGCCGGAGGCTTCTTCGCCCTCGGAGGCCGCCTCTTCGATCTGGATCCCCATCTCGACATGGGCGAGCAGCTCGCCCGCGGTTGTGCCTGGGCCTACGACGCCTTCCCCGCCGGTGTCATGCCCGAAGTCGCCACACTCATCCCCTGCGCCCGTTCCTCCGGGGGGAGCGTACAGGCTAGGGCGAAGGCTAACGCCAAGAGTAATACGTCGCGTGGCGATCAGAATGAGAAGGGGAGGAGTCGTGGGAAGACGCAGGACGATGGCTCTGACTCTAGCTCTGGCGTCCACCACGACGAGTGTCCCTGGGACCCGGACCGCTGGGCCGGCGAAGGCGACCACCGACTCCGAAGGGGCTTCAAGAACGTCAAGGATCCCCGCTACCTCCTCCGCCCCGAGGCCATCGAGAGCGTCTTCCTCCTTTACCGCATGACAGGCAAGGAGGACCTGCTCGACGTCGCCTGGCGCATGTTCCAGGCCACCGTCAACGCCACCCAGACGCCACACGGCAACGCCGCCATCGACGACGTGACCGTCCGTCAGGGGGCGACCAACAAAATTGACTCGATGGAGGTAATGTGGTGCCCATCTCTTTGGAACCAACTCCCTGAATGGATAACGTCCGCTAACCCTTCTTCGTCATGTCTTTGCAGAGTCATTGGTTCGCTCAAACGCTCAAGTACTACTTCTTGATCTTCTCACCTCCCGACCTCATCAGCCTCGATGACTTTGTCCTGAATACCGAGGGCCATCCCTTCCGGCTAGGCATATGAGACGCAGACCTTCTTCTGCCATTCTTCTGCCACACACCCATCTCTCCGAGGGGTTGACGAAGGGAGAAGACTCTATCGTGCTAGGCACCCGGCGTTTTCTCCGTTGCAATTACAAGACACGGCCGGTCAGGTCCCTAATTATGCAACCAAAAGTGGCTCGGTCCCCGGATGATGGCCAATCCGGACTTGCCAATCCAGGACCAACCCTGCCAGTCATGTGCGCATAGAAACAATTACTTGCTCCGGCATCTCGATTCGTGCACTTTGGCCAGACTTTTCAGTTGGGTGAGGTAGAGAGGCGGATAGGGGGCAGCATCGCCACCCGCCAGCCATGCCCCAACGGAGCTGGCACTCGACATCCTGACTAAGACGGACAGGTCGGTACACTGATCACAGCTCGGGCATGTCGCGGCGACTTGGACGCCACTCGGTGGAGCGAAAGGGATAATGGGTAATCCAGAGGCGGAGCAATGTGTTTTGGGGACAGACCTAACTGCTGGTCGGTTAAGGCCACGCCCCATAGACATATGCGTGGATCGTCGTATTTTGGAAGCAGAGCCAACGGGAGCAATATCCCCTGCCACTTAGCGAAGGTGTTGGGTCGAGGGGGTCGAGACACTATGGGGACTCTCGCCACCCGACAGAATAGGGTCTCCAAGTCCGTAATGTTCAGTCATCGGGGGCAGGTGGCAAAGCCTTCCAGTGCGAACGAAGGCATGGTAGTTATTGACGTGAGCTCTTTCACGCGAGCAGGACGCAAGACGTGGGAACGGGAGTCGGTCGATTTAGGAAACGACAGACAGCATCACTTGACACGCGCCCGATCGATCGTGGCAAGCTCTGGTTCTAGCTGGCGGTTTGGCGGATCCGTAAACCACCGTACGTTCTGGTCTGAACAGTTAGCGTCCCGCTGTCATTGCAGAACTGACCGACCGTCAGAAGCGTCTTTGCCGGGGACTTGAAAGGCGCTGCAGCTCCTGGCATCGGCGCGCACTCGCACACCACCAGGGTGAAGGGAGGATGGGGTGGGAGAATTGACGTCAACCAGGCCACACCTATAACCCTCCACATTTTGGGCTTGTAACAGTAACAGCTGCGGTAAATCTAATGGGATAGATTCTGAATCCGGGTCATGTGCTGGCTCCATTGACACTGGTGGTTGAGCCCTAATTAGGCCCCAACCGAATCTATGCAGGGCGGACGCACTCTGTGAAGCATGAAGCATGCACAGGCGAAAAACGTCGTCCTGGATCGCAGGCACACGAAACGTGACACTCCCACACCTACTAGATAGCCAGAGAAGGGCAAACCCCCTCGCGCATTGTGTATTTCGACCACCATACCGGAGATGCAACTTGCTCGGATGTCATGCAGGGAGCATACTTGCAACGTATGTAGACAGCTGAGGCGACCGGAGCGAAATTGTACAGCCGAAGGATGGTCTGGCTTGGTACTGCACGACCTACATTAGTAGATGCTGGAATGTCCCATCCCGCTGGCAGGGATGGAATAGGACGGAGTTTTGCGGCCGGCAAATGAAACAGGTCATCGCCAACACAGAAGGAGTGGTGTAGAGAAATTTTCTTCCGTCCAGCTTTACAGAACTTGCATATGTACGCATGGATATGGCCGGTATTGCTCGCTGAACGTCGCCGTCGCTCCGCTTTTGTCAGAGGCTCTGTACGTTGTAGTGTCACTGCGGAGCATGGAGAGGAGGAATCGGCCCCAGCCCCATGGAGAACTTCCATCTCACAATGTTATGTGTGTCATGCAAGATTGGCCGCTTCGGGGGACTGGATACTTGCTTCCCCGGAGCACGTCTGCCGCTTTGATCCACCTTTCCCGCGTCAAGTCATGATCATGGTTGGATTTCATTACGGACGACGTGGGGTTTTCCGAACTTCGGAAGCGGGGGCGACGAACCGAGGGCGGTCGCATTTTCAGCAGGGTCTTAATTAGCACAGCGCAGACGCAGAAGGCTGACTTGCTTGGGCTAGTTGTCCGCCGTCTATCGGTGTTTTCGATGCGCAATGTGGCGACTGTGCCTAAGGCCTGATGACGAGCGCGGATATCTGGGCGGCAGAAAATGCTTGTCTCCATTCCCCACCCCCAACATGTTGGCCCGGGCCGTTTCCTAAGGCTAATAAAGACGAGTGAGGTGAGTGGCCTGGCTGGTAGTGTAGTGGGTTTCATGGATAGCAAGTGGATAACACTGGGGCCGAAACAGGACACGTTCTAGGTAATACGTTGTACAGTATCAGCATGGAAGTCTGGGACGGGCTCCCTAGAAACAAAACAAATGGAAATCAAAAATTGACACAACGGACATCCATACCTGTACAATGCTCTACTTGGCTCAGCGCTAGGAGTGAATAATCTTGGATAAGAGCGGTGGAACCACGCTGCTGGGTTCGCCTCATACGAATAGGGCGCGTAGCCCGACGACTCCTGCGAGCCCCTGAATTCCTCCAGGGACAGAGGCTTAGGGTGGGAATGGCAAGCGAGAGTGGGCGAACCGAATCCCTGACATTCTAGACTCCTCGGCAAAATCGAATTATGGACCGTTGTTCCGTGACGAGGCATCCCGAGACTCGCGCATTCCCCTCCCGCGCATCCCCTCATCCTTGTCCATTGACTTGCTGGCCGTATGAGGAAAGAGACCCACGAAGAGCCATGGTGTCGACGGTTGTGATTTGTACAATTGCGGCTTCGACTTCTGTAAACGCCTGCTGGACTGGGCCACGAAAAGGCCGCTGGTGTGGAGATGAAGGAGGACGCGTAACAGGACCTCGGATGCTTGGCATTTCCCACCTGAAGACCTAAAGGGGAGAGCCGAGTAAAGATGTGGGCGCAGCGCCTCGAATTAATTGTCTGCTAATTGGTAGAAGAGAGAACAAGAAGACTCACTCAAATAGCGAAATAGGAGCGCCCGATCGACAAGGACGTTCGGCTCGTGGCCGGGGCGCGTAGTTGTACCTATAAGCGGGTGGTCGGCGCATAGGGGAAGAAGCGGGATGTCCCACTTGGAGATGCAGACAGATTGCGGAGCTTCTGAAATGCTACAGAGCCGTCGCGACTTTTTCCCTTCCTTTTTTTCAAACTCTTCCCGGTTTCTGAATTGGATGTAATTTGATTCAGTTGTACGAATCGTTGCGCCGTAGCCTGATCGGCATCTGAGAACGCCGCCCACGCCCAGGTACTCACATGCATGCCGACACGCCGATGCTCGGTACTGGTCGAGTGATGGCAATGGAGAAAGACACCGGACTGGCTTCGATCAATTAAATTGGCTCTTGGGACAACCGTAGGGCGAACCCGAGTGCCGAGCTGCTCGGGTTGGGCAATGATGCATCCCCGGAAAGGGAATGATGTGCGTCAGAAGGACCCTGATTTCTTCTCCATTCCTCCATTGTTCCATTTTTCTTTCTTTTTCTGTTCTTTTTTAAGGCGCGGTTTGTGTTCACTTTGGCAACTCGTGGAAGGCTAGCTCAGAGCCAGGGTATGTTCTGTTGGCCAAGCCTACCAAGGCAACTCAAAAGCTTCGAGATGGATGCTGGCGGATCGAATCAAATGAACTAGGGAGTGAGAAGCCGCGGTGTTTGATCCGGAGCGATCTCCAGTGTACATCTGGTTATGATCCGGGGAAACAAAAGGCAGACCTCCCTGGGAGGCATAATGCAAGTGGGATAACCTTCCACCAACGTAGCTGCATCGTAATCGCACATCAAACACGGCACTGCAATGTATGCTCCTACTGTAAGAGAACTACCGGATGGCAGTCGCAAGGCGGTAAAACGCACAGCATCTGACAGAGAGCGTTTGCATATTGATCCAGTTGTTATTGGACCGAGTTGTTCGACGGTAACTTTGTGGCAGGCGAGCAGAGTCCATGACATGCTGTCGAAAGTATCTGTGCCGAGACGGGTCAGAAGTACGTTGTACATACATGTAGTTAGTTATAGTACAATGTAGCATTCTCACATGGATTGAGCTCGGAGGACATGGGTCCATCATAAACTTGGGCCAACTGGTATTGCCAACGCGCGCTCTGAAAGCAAGAGGCAGAAGGATGGCCGCTCAAGGGGGGTGGTGTGGTACACAGCATGCGCATGCAAGTGGGAGCGAGTTAACGTGGTGTTCGGCAATGGTCATTGGCGACTGGGGTTCGGGCCCCAGAGATGCGGCCGCAGCCTTCGATTGTCGGATCGTCTTGATTTGTGTAATGAAGTGGTCTGAGTTCAGAGGCTGGTGACACAGGGCGTGGGGAGTATGCGTCAACTCATGCACCAGGTGTGTCGGGAGTTGAGGTGACCTGACCTTAGAGTAGAGTCTTGGATAAGATTGTCAGCCCACAACGTAGCTATACGTACAGATCTGAGAGAAATTAAGACTATGATGAGGCAAGGTTGCAAGCCAGGGCGTATGGGTTGAGCCAGGTACGGGATGCAGCCAGACATACGTATATGTACTGTTCATCCAACAGCACGCCGTCAAGTCGGATAATCGTGGCGGACTAGAGCGCCATGATGACAACTTGAATATGCGTAGATGTCAGCGACAGTTCGATGGTGTCGTCGCTCTGTTCTCATGTAGTGAAAGAGGAGAGGGGCCTCCCGCGGGGTGATGCCGTGGGGGTTTACACTTCTCTTGATGGAGAGGGGTCGCGGCATGCAGAGAATGGCCGATGATGACAAGGCATCCCAAGCTCTAGTAATTCGGAGCCGAGTGAGCAGGTCGATGCGTTTACAGTGCGTTTCTTGCGGTAATGACAGTACACCACCTCGTTATGCTGGCCGCTGGATTGGATAGAGGGTATGCAGACTCCGGTTCTCATTCTGTGCTCTATCCTTTTCGTCAAAGAAGGCTTCCAAGTGGCCGGGATATTCAACAGTCAAAGTAGCAAAGTCGCAACGCAGGGAACAGAGGTGGGAAATAAGAGAGGGGTTGCATCGCTGATCACCAACGCCGCTCTGGGGTAGGAGCAAAGGGCCTAGAAGGCTGTGTCACGCCTGCCTTGTGTCGACTGTGACTGTGATTCGAAGCCATAAAAGGGACGCGGTACTGTGGGCTACGAAGATGTCATGGAAGGTGCCAATGAGGGGGCATGTGGGGAATTGGGCGGGAATAGCAACACCCTGGTGGTCGAAGGCAGGTACGAGGGACCCGACCCCATCCCAGGTCAAATTCCTCCTAGCAAGGTGGGCCCCGGTTCAGTCCCTACACGCACAAAAGAATGAGCTGGCACTGCTTCAGGAGCATGGTGCCAAATTGGCGTTCAATTCACAGGTAGGTAGGTAGGTAGGTAGGTAGGTATCGTCCGTTGAACCATGGACTATCAATGTGCTTTACGCAATGTAGGTACCAAGTAGGGGTGCCTTATCTTTTGCAAGGGACCAGAGCATGGTTATTCCGAGTGTTTCAGAGTGTATCAGTAGTACAAGGTACCAAACTCTATATGCGAATAAGGTCATGGTAACGACATCTCGAATTACCCAAAGTACCGACCTATAGCATCTGGACAGTGAGACTGCCTGCGTCTATTAATATACGGATATACTTATTCTTAACAAGCAGCACTCTACAATGATTGGGATGATACATTACGAATAGATATCGTTGTAAATAGGCACGCATCTGTAATGCTATCGTAATATCGTGGTACAGAGTACTTAGGTACCTGACCTGCGGAAGTTACTCGACACCACTCGACCCGTGTCTCTATTATCAACAACGAACGCAGCACGACTCTAAATAGGGATTATCCTTATTCTTATAATCCAGATCACAGTCATATTGTAAATTGCTGTATGTACATATACCTCCCCATGTATAGTGTATACCTACAAAACTTGATATCGAAAGAGTAATGTTCTACGTGTCCCTCGCCTCGTGTTGACCCGTTGCCTCTCGAAACGGGCCCACCCTGGTTATGGTAGAAACGAAACGGCCAAGGGAGGTGAGATAAGTGTCTTTTCGGTGGATGGACGGTGGGGATATGTAACCCGACCAATAGGAAACCACCTCATTCGGTCTACCCTACCTACCCCAGTCCATCTCGGCTCGTTTGTTGGCCGGTTTTGTTTTTCTTCTATTCGTATTTTGTATTCATTTTTATTTTTTGAATTTTTGGTCCTGCTCACACTCCGGACCTTACTATCTTATCTGTTGAATGAAATGCAACCCCCTTCCCAGCATCGGGGTATGCCGTGGCGTAGACCTACGAAGCAAGGATACACGCACGAGCACCGACTTTTTTTGTCAGATCTCAAATTACACTACGGTCCTCCTCATCAGACGGCGCGACGTGCCGTTGACTTTCTCGTCGCCATGTTCTTTATCTCGGTATCGGGAAATGCAGCCAGTACCTATTCGTATCTTGCTTTCATGACCCAACCGACCAACGCGCCACACAACGCCGGGATACCTAAACGAAGATAGGGCCGCACACAACTATAACACTTGCAAGCTACCTACGTAATGTACATTGACCTACAGTTAATGGCATAACGACGACGACAGAAGCAGTTAAGGCCACAGCGGGCCCCGTCGTCAAGCCCCACGAGCCTCGTAACCTATGATCCTGCACGCCGGCTTCTCCCAATTCTGGTCATCGCCTACCTATGTACGTTGTATGTACGTACATACGTTGTATGTCCAAGTAATGAGCTCCAAGTGAGTGTTTTTGCAGCGAGCATCTGCATATCTCAGCACGCTTCATCCCCAAGGAAAGTTGCACCGGGTTGCTTGAAAGGCGTTGAATTAATTCGTATTCTGCCCTAATCAACTCATCTAGGCTTTGCTCGTCAGATCACCTCGGTCTCTTCAACATTTGCTTCGGCAAAGTGCTAGACCAATGTAGCTCTCCTCCTTGCCCTACACCATAACGTACGTTGTACGTTGTACATACAGGAAGGTACTTTATGTACTAACGTTGGTGCGTACAACGTACAACGTACAACGTACAACGTACAACGTACAACGTACAACGTACAACGTACAACGTACAACGTACAACGTACAACGTAAAATATTCCTACCGGCGCCCCACAGGTCTACACTAAGATGCACGGATGTTCTGATGCTAAAGCGCCGTACCTCGGATCTACGTCATCTCTTTACATGTTTGTACATATGTATATGTACGTTGTATACATGTATTCCCTATCCACGGTTTTGTCCATCGTTGAACCAGTAGTAAGATATAGACGCCTGTATATCTTCGTACGACCATGGACATATCGTGATATATCGTAACAATTTTCACTTTTGTAGTGGGTCAAACTCTGGGAGAACCGGTAGGAATATTTTACGCTCCAACGAAGCTCCGTAATGTACACACTCACACGCTAACCACTGAAGGTCTTGTGGGCAGGGGTTGCACGTCCCCACCAGATCGCCATGGCTAGTGATTCGCTTTATGGGCCCCACCCCTGCCGCCTCCAAAGGGGGCTACCGGTGGTCTAGCCGTATAGGATAATGATGACTGACCACTCCGTATCGTAGCTGGACCCTGTCCCGTTTTAGCACCAAGGCTAACAAGGTCGATAGCTTCAGAGATTCGTAAGATTCGTCCCCTCATAAACGGAGCGGCGCGCTTAGACCCATAAAACATAACCGCTTCGATTACTTCGTACTCTTTCTCTGCGGGGTTATGATAGGCAGTGGTCGCCTTACCCCGTTGCTGCTCTTCGGGATATTCGGGCCATTCACAAGGCGGTTGTCGAGTCCCAGGTGTCCTCGCCCGTGGCCCCGGCATCCGGGAGAGAAACTGGAGAACTGGATCTTCCTCTCTCTCTTTCTCTCTCTCTCTTTTCTCGGGACGATGGAAATACTCGATAATTAAATCTAAGGCAAGGCTACAACGTAACGACGCGAGAATTTCTTTGTTCTACCATGCTCGCCCGCTGCATCCCTTCAAGTACAGTAGCATCGGTTGAGGAGGCGGCGACTTAGGGCGGGGCGGCCATGTCGGGATTGGCAGCGAAGGAAGAAAAAGACGATTCCGGTTGGCGCTTTTGGTTCGTTCCTCCCCGGCTTGCCTCAAGTACTTCGTTTCGCTGCGTCCTGTATGTACAGAAGTACGCTGTACGCTGTACGCTGTACGCTGTACGCTGTACGCTGTACGTTGTACGTCTCTGTACATATGTATGTACATACGTTACAACTGCAAGTTCTTCGGCTGCTGCAGGCTCCTTGTCAGTTCTGGCCCACATCACTCACACCACCCCTCCCCGTTTCCCTTTCCCCTCGATTCAACCGTCGGAGCTACCCCCTCCCCCCTTGTCGCAACCCTTGCCACCCTTGTTACCCCCCCTCCTACAGTACAATGGCTACCATGCTTCCTGATACCCTGAAGGCCATGCGCCGCGTATGTGCTGCTCTCGTGGTCGTGGTCGCCAGTCAACCTCCATCTTCCACACGAGGGTCGGCCACAATACTACCTGCAGAATAATACTTGACGTACATTCAACCTTCGACCCCTACTTTTCTTCGGCACCCCCATCACGCTAAGACTGTCTCGATGCCTTGGCATATGGCGCCTGGCCATCCCCGAGGCCCAGGTGGTTATATATCCCAAGCTGTCGCCGCTTCTACCAATGCGCTTCCTACCTCTCACCAGACCTTCGTTCCAGATTCTTCTTCGCTTTGGGTCATTTTGTCTTTCTTTTGTTCCTTGGGCCGATTGGTGGTTCAATGGCTGGGTTTCTTCCATCCTCCTTTCCTCGGCTCTGTATAATACCATCCATCTTTTGGGCGCCGTCCCTGGCACAGCATCCTATAGAATTTGGACGTTGCCTTCCGCTCGCTCTACCAGCATATATCCCGCGGCTCTTTGATTCCCGCCACGCAGAAACTGTCCACCTTGACTCCCCCTCAAGCCAATTGAACGTCACCTGGTCTAGTCGACGTGCCGGATTCAGTGCGAAGGAAAGGAATACCGAATCAGAATTCCCAGGAAAAATTACAGACGGTGATTAAGAGACCAGGTCGAGAGGTCGAGGACATAAAGGGCTTCCATCTTCGGACATCTGGGCGGATTCCCTCTCATCAACGCAGCAGTCTTCACATTCGTTGCCAACGGCGAACGCGAACTACCTTGGTACGGGCAGACGCAACATCTTTCCAGGAGCCAGCCACTCTCAGTCGCCGAGACTCGACCATCCTGACTTTTTCTCTTGCCCTCCGGGACATTAAGAGACCCCCATACCCCTCGCAGGACGGATCAGCTAGCGCGTGTATAGTCACGCCAACGTGGCCATGCTACCCCGTCTCATATTTCCCGATTTCGGGTCATGGTGGACTCCCACCAGCTGGTTCTATCTCTTTGTATCCCTCTGGTAGGCCGCACCTCATCCACGACTGAATTGCACCGCCTGCCATTCTTTCCATTACTCGCCGCTGATCGAGATTGAACCACAGGATACACCGGTATCTCCGACTCCTAGTCCACTGCGTTAGCCACTGGATATACAAGTCGAAGCCGATAGCAGCCAAGCCGACCTTTACACCAGACGACGTGACTGTCATCATTCCTACGATCCATAACGTCTTTGAGGAGCTCCGGCCCTCTCTTGAGAGCATTCTGGCCTGCAAGCCCTACGCCCTGCTGCTCGTCACGACGGCCGACAAGCACAGTGCGCTAGAGAAGCTCGCAAGCACCCTGCCTCACCACAACGTGCAGGTGCTCTCCACTCCCATCGCGAACAAGCGCCTCCAGGTCTGTGAAGCGCTGCCCAAGGTGACTACGAAGATCACGATCATGGCCGACGATGACGTTACATGGCCTTCGACCCTGCTTCCTTGGATCCTGGCGCCATTCGAGGACCCCAAGATGGGTGGCGTGGGCACTTGCCAGAGAGTGAAGCGCGTCCGGGAAGGGTCGCTGTCGACCCGCGTCTTCAACTGGTTAGGCGCTGCCTACATTGAGCGACGAAACTTTGAGATTTCGGCGACGCACAACCTCGACGGTGGCACGTCGTGCATGTCGGGAAGGACGGGCGCCTATCGATCCGAGATTCTCTCGAGCCACGACTTCCTCGAAGGATTCAAAACGGAAAAATGGGGTCCATTTATCCTGAACGCGGACGACGACAATTTCGTGACGCGTTGGCTGGTCAGCCACCAGTGGAAAACCTGGATCCAGTACGAGCCCGAGTGCGAGGTTGAGACGACGCTGGAGAACAGCACGAAATTCCTGTACCAGTGCTCCCGATGGGCGAGGAGCAATTGGCGCAGCAACTGGACCAGCCTGTTCACTGAGCGATATGTGTTGACGTGAGTTTTTTTCGGCCCCGCCTAACACCGGCCCTTATCCTTGCCTTTCCCTTTGCCCCGTTCAAATACACCCCCTCCCCTCCCGTTTTCCTCCCTTTCGGCCCCACCGGACAGGGATACTCCCCTGTTTCTCCTGCACAGTCGTGATTAACAAAGATGTGTACAACCGCTACAGTCAACAGCCATGGTGCACATATGCGCTACATATTGCAACCTTTACCTCTCTCGCCTTCCTGTTCGACCCTCTCATCATGGTAGCCCTCTGGAAGGGTACTGCTGGCTGGGATCCTCAGATCCGTACGGCGGCGTTTTGGACACACTTTGTCTTTGTGTTCGCCTTCACCAAGGTGGTGAAGCTGATGGGGCTTTTTAAGAGACACCCGAGCGACATTGTGTTTTTACCCGTGTCCATACTTTTCGGCTACTTCCACGGCCTTATTAAGCTTTATGCTTTGTGCACTCTCAAGACGGTATGCATACGGAGCCCTCGGAATCGAACGTGGAAAAGAAAAAGAGAAGAAAAAAAAACAATGGAGCTAACGAAGCAAACTAGACGTCATGGGGCAGCCGAGCGGACGGTGATGCGAACGACGATGTTCGCCTGTTCCCTCGTCCCAAGCGATCCGCGAGTCTTACTACTCCTCCCACCGGACATTATTTGATCCGGTACCGCCACGAGCGATATATGGCTGAGAAGGCCATGGTGGATGAAAAAGATCAGATAACGCTGCATCCTCTCTATGCCGGGACCCATCCCGGCATGGATGTGAAGAGCTGAAATGTCTCCTCGCACTTCCACCTTTCTATCTCTCTCTCTCTCCCTCTCTCTCTCTCTCTCTTTCTCTCTCTCAGCATGATAGAGTACGTCGTCGAGGCATTCGGCGAGATAATGAGTGTTTACGAGTAATGACTTGGACATGAATCAAGGAGGCGGACGGGTTGCCGTACGCCCAGAGGAGTAACAGGACTCTGGCCACACGCAACGGTTCTTGGGTGGTTCTTGGTGGCAAAGAATCATGGCATGGCATGGCATGACATTCTGCCTGGTCGGCGCTTTTTTGCTGGCCAGTGGAGCGGGCATATACATGTGTTCTCTTGACATTTTGGGAGGCATTGGTGACTGAAAAGAAAAGTTGGTTGCTTTTTGTTGTATTGGCTCTATTCTGTCTTGGTATGAGGTCTGGTCTACCTAATGCCAGATCGGCGCGGACGTGATTCTTGTCGGATCCACCGTGGCTGCACATTGTGGCAGGGGACGGATTTGCGGGGTAGGATATGAGGAGAAATCCCGAACTGTCCCGAGGATAGACGGCAAAGCGACGGTTGAGAGAGGAGAGGAGAGAGACTATGTGACATTAGACTGACAATGAAAGACTTGCCCAAACAAGCGTCGACTCGGAACACATCTCGAATGTAGTGTGTTTTCTGTACCTTGCTTAAGCAGTCCAAAAATACAACACCGGGCAGCAGCTTGGGTAGTCAGAGTGATAAAACGAAGAGGCATACAACACGAAGTACCTATGTAAGTATGCATGCCGAGAAGATCAAGATCAGTCAGTTGCTGCTTAGCCGTCCGCCTCGGAGCATTACCCTGATCGAGGAGCAGATCTAGCGTATGTACGCTATAAACTACGCGTGATCCACGTTCCCGACGAAACCCAGAGACTAAAAGAACGAGTCTAGCCTTTCTGATCTACGGTCAGGCCCTGATTCTCCGAAGAGGAAGATGCAGGTGAGTACCCAGTGCAGTATGTACAATTGTCGATCACTAGTCCTATCTAACCATGGCTTGTTCATGTGAATATGTGTTGTATGGTATGATGTTAGACAGGTCGTGCCACAATGGACTGGTGCTGGTCTGAAATCACGAATAACCCCGCAAAGCCGGCCAAAAGGTGGCAGTCGTGTGAACAGGGCAAGGATCAGGGCCGGTGTCTAGATATGCTTAGCGTGGTGGGTGATTTGGGGGGAGAGGGGAGGAGGCTCTCGAGATGGGACGACGATGAGTAATTAGTTGTCAGCTAATAGGGACGGGGAAAATACGTAATTATGGTGGGGTGAAGGCAGGTACAGAATGCAACGTGCTGGATACCTTACTTGCGCTTATGCTAAGACGTACTGAGTAGTGCTTTATAATCATTGACCTTGGTAGACTTGGAGAATTCGACAACGTAGGCACCAAGTACATATGTGAATAAGCCTTGGCTCTGAACGTGATCGTCTATTTCTGTCATAAGCCTTATCTTGACTCTGACTTGCAGGCTGACAAAGTCCCAGGTGCATATTTGGCATTCCTAGTGTACGTTGTACAACGTAGGTATTCAACGTACGTACAGCATAATCACGACCACTTCGGATGGACCTGCCCTTTCCAATAGGAAAGCCATGACATTAACGTACTTGTAGGTAGGATGTAAGAAGTGCATATAAAGTGCATACATTGTATTTCTTATCGAGAGTTATGTTTGCAGGAATACTTCCCACGGTAGCACTGAGGTAGTGCTGTATAATGGACGTATGGCGCATAGCATACGACTACAACGTCCGTAGTAGGTACACGCCCTCCCCGGGTGCAAGTCGAGAAGGCCGGACATTGCAATCGTCTCTTCCCAGCCACCTAAGGCATAAAACACTCCTCCTCTGATCCTCCGTTCCCCCACCGAACCCCCTTCGGGAGCTATGACCAAGGTACTGCAGGGGGGATTGTGGGGCTAGTGGATGCAAGTATGCACGTACCACATCATAATACCCTTAGTACCCTTGTAAAGCCACATTCCTTACAAACCTATAGAAGGCATACGTTGTATGTACTGTACCTACGAAGTACAACGTACGTTCGATATCTCTTCATGAAGAGTTATTTACATCGTTCTCCGTATGAGTGAATTCCTTGCAAAGTACGAGATGGTTCGAATACCGAGCTTTAAATACCTGAATTATTCACACGCAAGGGAAACGACTTCAAGGGATGGGTCCTAGGGTTTGGTTTCTCGCGAGCCTTGAGGTGGAGGAGAAAAAAAGCGACGGCATTTGTATGTACCTGAGGTTAACGTAACATGCATCCAACAGTGTCCCACGTCCCCTCCATGTCGGATTTTCTCCACTAGACCTGAAAGACGCAGATACTGTATCCATTGAGGAGTGGGAGGGCAAGTGGGAAACGTGGAAACGGCATACCACTTCATATGCTGATTTGCCTCATACCTACGAATACTGAGTACGTTGTGGTGTACGTTGTACGTTGTAGTCGGGGAAAATCGGAGATCGGGGTGAATTGGGTTTGGTTCAAACCCCGTCCCTTCTGTGTTGGAGTGGTTCGTGCTAAATCTGAAGTGGGGCGAGGCACAAGAATAAGAATAAGGTACAACGTACATTGTACATCGTACCTACGTTGCGTCCACCCTAACGGAGTACAACGTATGTTGTACTTGTCCCCGTTTTTGTTTTTCTCCTCCTCTCTGGACCTGCATATTTTCTGCTCCTACTCACCTCGGTCTCAGTGGATCGACTCATGCCGGGACGATGATTCCATCGCCAAGATAAACAGATTCACTTGGGAAACCTTTTCGAGCAATTCGGCCGGTCGTCATGCTCGTGCATCAACAAAGACCAAAGTCAGAATCGTTGCCAGTTCGGGTTCTTGGCTCCGTTGCTTGTTTCCTTGCTCACGCGCGAGCCGGCATCTGCGATGCCGACCACCAGACTAATCTATGGGTGCCTCTCTCTGTGCTGCTCTTGAGCTCACTTTTTTTTTTTTCCCAGGGTCCAGGGCTCTGGTTGTTCCATGGCCGTCGTCATCGAGCTGCATGAGAGATGCGTCGTCGCAAAGACTACGATGTAGGTTCATACGCAGCTGACGAATCACCCACCCAGAGGTCATCCGAGCTGCGGCCTCTGCCGTCTGCGGTTTCCGTGCCCTCCATCTAAAGTCTGTTCATTCCGAGTCTACAAGGTGGGAGCTTCTCTCGACCCATGATATGAGAACTGATCGAGTCCTGGATGCATGTCAGCTGGGTGTGGTCAACACGTATCCGTCCCTGCACCAAAGGGCTCGCACCGTCGACACTCAACCTACCTATCCATCGACTTTGGAATTCGACCTTCGGTCCAAGAGGTATATGTATACAACGTATGTACATACTCATCCAACTCCCAGCGGGCAATGCCGTAATCTCGGCTCACGAGCACAACTTGTTGCAAAGTAAGGAACCTACCCTTCAGGCGACAACTGCGCCATGGTCTTGCACCCCGCGGCTTCCCATATCATGCAACGATCATATACTTCGGCATTTACAAGTGTGGTCCATTGGTGAGACGCACGTCTACGATTCACCAACACTGATATGCCTCATGCACGTATCTCCGCCCCCCCGATCTTGCTCCCGAGTGCCTTTGTTGGCCCAAGCTCCCATTAGCTCCCTTGGAGCAAGCGCAACGTCTCCCTACTCTTCTCCCTCAGCACTTATTCTTGTCCTGACGTTGCTTCATGAAACTAAATGCCCAAGAAAGAAACCCCCTGATTGGCCATCCCGCCCTCAGCAATCTCGTGCCGTTACAGTTATACATTGCAGGCGGCCACCCCGCCACTACCAATGGACGGTGCCGGCTTGACGAACAGGACAAGTGGGAGACGAGAGAACCATAGGAACAGAAGGACCAAAATAATGGGCCTCTGCGATGGGGCTTCTGCACCGGAACTGCTTCCACTGCAGCCGTACCGTGGGGGTATGCAGCATAGATGCGCCTTCGGGCATGCGAGACATGCCATGTCATCATGCCTATGTATGTCATTTACCCATGTCATATATGCCTTGCTTGCGTGCGTCTCGAAAAGGCTTGTGGACACTTTTCACCTGCAGGATGAGGTTGTTCGCCTGCAAGGGACCACACGCGCGAGAGGCTCAGAACTTCACCATCGCCGAGTCGTTGCGACATTTCAGTTCAAATGGAAAGAGAGACGGTGGGAGGAGTTTGTTTGACAGGGCGACCTCCTTCGTCAAGTCACCTCGTCCACTTCAACATTCCGGGCCCTACTCCGCTCCGTGGATGCCTTTCACAGTCCTAGTCCCATCGCTCTCCAGGCTGACATGAGGCATGGATGAACTCAGGCGTGGCCACATGAATTTCTCGACGGAGAGTTGGCCGATCACTCCTCTCATGCGTCGAGACGGCAGCATCCTATGTGGTTATGGTAAGTACCTACACAAATGCCATCTTTATATCCCAAGTACTAAACTTGTCTTGACAGTCTCTCGGGAACGATCGCACGTCACCGTCACGGTTAAGACAATAAGACCCAACGGTGTTACAGCCGCCCACACACCCTCTTACCCAACCCTGTCGAGCTTATCTCGCATTACCGTACCTCTTGGGGGCCAACCCCGGTCTGGCCAGTCAGGGAGGGAGTGACATGTCGTTACCATGAATAATCATCAGATCCGTGGTCAGTTCGTGCCACACATACGTATGACGTGTGGGTGTACAAGGTATCCTCCGTGAACCGGCCGAATCGTTTTGGATCTCCGAGACAAGGCACCGCGAATAGAGCTAATATCTGCATGCGACCCCCTCTGCCTCATAGCTAAGTTATATCTGACAGAGATGGGTTGGGACGAGGAAGATCAGGAATAGGAGGGTGACAGGTCGACTGCGGGGGGTAGCAACTAGGCACACTTTAGCATTGATGCCGCGCGGCACGATGGCAACAGGGATGCCTTCTCGAAACGAAAAGAAGATGGATTCTCAACGGGTAACCTAACCACCACCCAAGTCGACTGTCACCCAAGCACGTCATACAGTTAGCTCCCCATCACAAAGGTTGAAGTCAACGGGGCGGTCTTTGGCTTCCACTAACGAGATACCAGACTTGGGTCTCACCATCATCTCTACACGCCAACGATGTACTGCCGGTGGAATTATCCGCTACCATCACGGCGTGAAAGCGAACCGACGTTTCTTCCCTTTGCCTCCCTTCCTCTTCTCAGCGCCAGCTGGTTGCCTGACTAAATTCTACATACGGAAGACCGTTGGAAGATGAAAGCCGAGTGGGAGATCAGCCCCTCCCCCGGTTCCGGACCAGAGTACAGCTGCCTTGGACAGGTCTAGACCTCAAGTTTATGCCATGCTCGCCCTATCCCCCACCCTCTTGGGTATCATTTACCTGTGGCCAGTCACATTTATGCATCATGTGCGTGCGCACACGCCGCTCCCAAAGCCGTGGGACTCCAATGGGCCAGCCTTTTCACTCTTGCTGCATCGAAGAAGTGACTGGCTGTTGGGACTCGACTGTTGAACAGAGTGTCAAGTTGACTCTTTTCTGCTCTTTTATGGGATACGACTAATCCTACTTGCGTGTAACACCAGGTCTGCCAAGGTGCGTCTCAAGTTTCTCATACTTGGTCGCATTTTTCAGTGTGTGGTCTCTCTACCGAAGATGTCATCGACATGTCCGATCTCATGAGCATATATATGTTCTCGGTAGGACACCTGTCGCCCTTCGCAGCCGCTTAGTATTCCTCTCCTTCTTCTCTTCTAGCACCGTTGCAAAGCAGCACGAAACTGCTTACCGTGTGTCTCAAGGGTTCCTCACCTCCCAGAACCCGGAATACCTGGTCCTGCAGTTCGATCCGGGTTTTCCCTCCCTTCCTCGTCATCCAAGTCCTCGTACAGTACCCCTATCTCCTCATACGTCGCGAGGGGCAAGTCAATCCCCCATGGCTCCCTTTTTACGAGAACAGTTCCGCCGAAGAGGGGGCGTGGCTATTTACCTTGTTGCTCGCATATACGCCGCCATCCCCTCCCACACCAAGTAACCTACCATGGTGCCTTATCACATGCATACCTTGCATCGCCTAGTCCGAACATGGCTGTTGCACAAAGCCGAGTCCCCGCCCCAGTGGACATCATACAGTAGCGTAGAGGTATGGCGCGCTTGTGATGCGCTGCAACTCGATGGCTTGCATATCCTCCCCATTCCCAGCGTCTGTTTACGTTGCAGCACCCCCCTCTTCTGACACCAGGTCTCCCTCTCGTCTTGTATTTGCCTTCCCCCTCGCTGCGCTGTACGTTGTATTACATACCGTCGTCCCCTCCCCCACCCAGCCGAGCCACTTGGCTGCCACAGACGAAGCATTTAACCAGTGTACGTACGTACTACATCCCACCAAGCCCATGTACGCACATACATTGTATGCACATCATACATCGTACAAGAACCATATGCAGGGAACGTATATGCACCAAGACCAAGGCCTTTGGTATCCTGCGACTGTGGACTTGTGCAAAATTCCGGGGTTGGTAAGGCGTGTATCCCTGCACTACTTATAGAATATGACAAGTGAGAGAAGATGTGCGGACGGGGCGGGCAGGGCGAACAACGTCACAAACTCACCAAGCCAAGCTAGGCAGGTGCAGCGAATTCAGTGTCCCTCCGCCAACCAAAACGAGACGAGCAGTCTGACTTGTCTATCCTGACTTTTGGGTCTCTCTCCAGTTTTGAGGGCATATCCAGCATTTGGGCTTGATCACCGGTGTTTCTGTGCGACGACGAGACTTGCTTAAGTAGGCAGTTGGTAGACGGGCTGGGAGGGATGGGTAGATGTAGATGGTGGGTGGACGGACAAGACTTGGGAGAGAAGGGATGTGATTGTGATGGAATCCCGAGCAGAGCTGCTTTCCCTCCTTTCCTTTTTTTTTTCCTTTCCTTTCCTTTCGCTTCCCTTGGGACGAGAAGGGGAGACCTTACGTTATTATGTTAGACTCACTCACTCCTCCTTAGAACCGAGTTGTTTGCGATGCCGTCGGACAATTTGGACTCTGACGCTGCGTCCTCCGATCATTCACGTGACTCAGCCGATCGGAGCGAGCATCAGGAATTGCGGCGGTGTGGTGTCGGAGCAGAGGACTTTTCTGCCGACAAGCTCCGGTTTTATATTCGGCGCCGGACGGGTACTTGACGACCGGCCCGCGAGAAGCCCGAGACGCTTCCGGTGTCACCTAGTCAAACACCGTCTACTTTGTACCAAGTACATGAGAGCAGAGAGGAGCAAGAACAGCCGTGCGAGTGAATTATTCTCAAGGCCAACGGGCTAACGGACGTCAAGTCGCGAAGCCAAGAATCCGACTCCATGTTGATTCCTTCGACCTACAAAGGCCAAGCTCGGATACTTGATTCCAGGCCCTGGCTGCATGTGTACCCTCAAGGCCCAAAGCAAAGTTGAAGGCAGGTATCCTCGGAACCGCAAACGGTCAGTTGCATGACCGGTGGTGCCTCTATCCCCCACCCTTGGAACTCGTTAGTTGGTCTAGGGGACCCGTGTCATTGGTGCAGGATCAACGCCGCACAATTAGTACGATCGATCGCTCGTATCGGGGGTGCGAATGAAAGAAGGGCGTGGCATCCGTCACAATGGGTTCCGGACCACGGCCGAGAAACGACACCCTTCTGAAAACATCCAGAACAGAAAAACAAGGGCGTGAGGTGACACGAGTCAAGACGACATGCATAAGAGGCGTGGGTGGAGCCTACAACGTACATGTGTATTATTTACCTATTCCACAGCTATCAAACCAGCCTTTGACTAGTACTGCATTCTTTTCTTTTCGTGTCCAATGCTGATGATCGATAGTTTTCCGGGACCAAAAAGAAGGGGAGATCAAAAACAGAAGAAGAAAAGGGAACAAAAAGTCGTCGAGTCGTCAGATCGTAAATTAGGCCTTACCGGCCAGGTAAAGGATATTTTCTTTGATCGCATCCGTGTACTCTCCCTGGCCCGTGTACACGTAGGCTACGGTTTGGGACCATGCCTCGGGATGGGGCAGGGGGAGATCGATTACGTCGCCCTCTCGGATATGGCCCGAGACGATGAGGGCAGCAAGAACGGGGAGATGCACGCGGGCATACTCGAGGTCTGTATAATGTTAGGCCAGAGGACTCGCGAGGAGAACGGGACGCCAATCCTCCAAGACAGCTGGGGTAGTCCAAAGCTCGTTCTCGAAAGAGCAAGGACGACGAAAAAGAAGAGGGAAGCAGAAAGGACGAGGAACAGAAAAGGGAGAACTCACGGATAGGTGTGGCAGTTGAGCCTCGCGCGGAGGCCCGGGCATCCCGATTCGACGCGGACCGGAGTCCATGGCCGGAGGGAAGCAGGCCAGTCTTTGCGCTGCTCGACCGCCGACGCGCACGCAGGGATCGCAGCGCGTGTCGGGAGGTGGGCGGGGCGTCAGGGAGCTCGGCGACGGACGAGCGGCGGCACGAGGGGTTCTTTGGGGCAGGGCTGGACCTAGGTAGGGGATCTGGGACGGTGGCGCGTAGCTCCTCGAGGTCGAACTCGCGCTGGATGAGGAAGGGTTTCCTGTCGAGGTCGCGGGGTCTGACGCGGGCGCGTATGGTGGTGGTGGTACCCGGTTGGACACTGAGACTGCGCTTCAATTTGGTCTCGTCGGTGCTGGCTGGTTCCGAAGTAGGCGAGGAGGCGGAGGAGGAGGAGGAGGAAGAGGAAGAGCTTGATTCCGACGGTCGTCGCGCGGCCACGGCGGTTACGAAGACGTCGGCGGTGGTGGCGTCGCCGAGGTAAACGTGGCCCCATGCTCTCAGCTGCTCCAGATGCATCGTTTGCCGCGCGCGCCTCGACTGGCCGGGCGGTCTGAAGGTGGGAACGGACTGCCTGCGGTCAAGGTCGTCGACGGCAGCAACGCCAGCAAGGAGCATGCACCTCGTCTCGGCGACTAGGGTCTGGCGACGGGGGAAGGAGTCGGCGGGGGAAGCCGGGGTTGGAGGCGGCTGGGCCTGTAGACGGCCAGTGCCGGGGAGGGAGGAGGCCGGCGGCACGGCAACGGGAGAGAGAGGCCGTGACACGGAAGTGGAGCCCGGGGGGGAGACGTCGGGGGCTTTCCGCGCGTGGCGGACCATCTGGTCCAGGCGGTCGACCATGCTCCGTTCGTGCTGCCTCATGGTGCCATCGTGGGCGGCGGGAGGGTAGACGGGGGCAGGGAGGGTCTTGGGTGAGCGGGGCGAGGGAGAGAAAGCGTAGCCTCGGCCCGACCTGAGCGGTGAGCGTGGTGATCCTCGCAGGTCGTAGTAAGGAGTCCAGAGGGGCTTGAGACTGGGACGAGGGCGGTTGTCCAGAGGTGTGGCCATTGTGCGCTGCGAATACAATGTGCGGTCTTGGTGACTCTGGTCCGTATGCCTGTTGGACTGACGTTCCTGAACACAAGGGGGAATGAAGATGACAATAGAGATGCCCCCAGCTAGGTATCTTGACGAGTAGCCAAAAAAGAGACTACGAAATACAGTCGATAGGGATGGAATGTAGCACGAAGGCGGAATGAACGAAAAGAGGGGAAAAAAAGGGGGCGAGGAATTCGACGGGTCCCAGGAAAGGGAGAGTTTGAGGAGAGAGTGTAGAGTGTGTCTGGCCGAGAAAAGAGGGAGAAGCACGACAGGGCGTGGGAAGTGTAGGGTATATCTGGAAACAGTTTCTTTGATGGGCTTCCGTCTTGTCTCCTCTCCGGGATTCTCGGGGCTTGGGCGAGATGGTCTAGGGTCTTGTCGTCGTCAGGCGTATCGCCGTCTTGGTGACTCTTATCTGGGTCACCCACCACAATGAAGAACAAGTACCATCCCCATCTGCCGAAGCATAGCCCAGAAGCATGAACGCAGAGAAAGGATTCTTTCCGGGAGAAGGGGGGGAGGAGGGCAAACCGTTACCGAGGGTGGACGGGGTGGGAAATGAAAGGATAGGGGCCATTCTTTGAAGAAAGAAAAACGAAAAGAAAAAGAGGGGAGCGTAAAACTAAAAAAGTGAGAGAGTAAGACCGGGTATCAACAAGTGCATAAGCCGGGACTAGAGGGTCGTCAACAACAAGTTTCAAAGCACAAAGAACGGTTGCGGCGAGAGGGTGGGAACAGGAGAACAAAGGAATCGGGGGAGGACCAGGCTGCAGGCCACCCACTCTTTGATACGAGAGGCCCCAGTTGTGGTATGGTGGTGGGTAATTCTGCGAGGATGACCGGGAGAATGCCTGTTGTGATGCAGAGGAGAACAAAGAAAACGAAGGAAGAAGAAAAGTGAGAGGAGGGCTGTTATTGAATCATCACCCGGCGAGGAGGGTCGGTCGGTTATGACCACGGCACCTCGTTTGTCGGATAGTACCAAGTATTAAGGGGATACGACGAAAACTGACGAGTCGCAAACATGTATATGAAATAATTGTGGTCATTTTGGTGTTTACAGTTCGAGTTGTGGTCCATGGTTGAGAGTGAATGGACGATTGAAGTCTCGTCGTCCGTTCCGAGAACCCGGGTGGCATCCGGCGCCAACAGACAGAATGGAAAGATTGGGTGCCACTCTTGCGGTACGGTCGGGTCGCTTAATAATCCGCGCCGCGCCGCGCCACGCCACGCCACTCCGTACGCGTCAAGCCACAGTCCATCGTGTACAACGTACGTTGTACCTGGGTTCCATCCGTGGGCTGACGACGCCATCTGATTGGCTCTCAAGCTAGAGCTTTATCGGAGCTCACCACCATGATCCATCAACGTTCAATGTCCACGTTGACATTGGACGCCTTTTGCCATTCTTGTGCTTCCCTCGTCCTGCCACCTTGCGATCGAGTTACTCGCAGACCTTGATCTTCCTCAGCCATGTCTCCTAATTTCCCATAAGACCACCAACAGCACCATCCACACCATCTGGTAATTTCCAGTCGACTTCTCGTCACCTTAGCACCATCCGGCCCTACCACCATGACCGGCTCCGACCCCGCCCACCACCCCGTAGGCGCCGCCACAGCCGCCGCGGGCTACAAGAAGCTCAAAGAAGACTTTGTTTCCAATCTCACCGGCGGCTCGCCTACCGAAATAAACTACGTCACCGCTGTAGCGCCGGTATGCTTTGGCTTTGCCCCAGACTGTCGTCCTTTGTTCTTGTTCTTGTTCTTGTTCTCACTCTCTAACATTTCCCCATAGGTCGCCATCCTCCTCTGGTCCGTCCTCCAGTCCCGCCAGTCCCTCTTCAAAGCCGACAATCCCTTCGCGCTGCTTGTCGACTACCTCCTCAACGTCGCCCCGATCCTCGTCTCCGTCACGCTCTACGCCGCCACCCCTCTCCTCCTCAACGCCCTCCTCCTGGCCCCCGCCGTCCTTGTCTACGCCCTCCCGCGCAATGTCGGCGCCCCGCGGAAGAAGCCCGTCGTGCCCACCAAGGACGCGAACCCCCGCAGGGCCGCGCCCGCCCTCCCCCCCAAGCCGTTCCTGACGCATTACCGCGGCGGCATGCTCGTCATCACCGCCATCGCCATCCTCGCCGTCGACTTTCGCCTGTTTCCCCGCCGCTTCGCCAAGGTGGAGACGTGGGGCACCTCCCTCATGGACCTGGGCGTCGGTTCCTTCGTCTTCTCGGCCGGCGTCATCGCCGCCCGTCCCGTCTTGCGGGAGCGGGCTACCGGCCGCTCCGCCTCGCTCGCTACCCGCCTGCGCGCCTCCCTGCGTCATTCGCTGCCCCTCCTCGCCCTGGGTCTTGCCCGGCTCCTCAGCGTCAAGGGCCTCGACTACGCCGAGCACGTCTCCGAGTACGGCGTGCACTGGAACTTCTTCTTCACCCTGGGTCTGCTGCCCCCTTTTACCGCGGCATTCCAGTCCGCCCTCGAGATCGTCCCCAGCTACGCCGCCCTCTCGGTCCTGCTGGGGGTGGCCTACCAGGTCCTCCTCGAGAGCACGTCGCTCAAGGCGTACGTGCTCACGGCACCGCGCACCGACCTCCTCTCGGCCAACCGCGAGGGCGTCTTCAGCTTCTTCGGCTACCTCGCCATCTTCCTCGCGGGCCAGGACACCGGCATGTACATCCTGCCGCGGCACATCAACCCGCGGAGCGGAGCCGACCCGGCCACGCAGCGCACCACGCTCCTCATGACCATGGCCGTCTGGTCCGGCATCTGGACGGCGCTGTATTTCCTGACGACGAGCTACACCTATGGGAGCGGGCTGGCCGTCTCGCGGCGCCTCGCGAACCTGCCGTACGTCTTTTGGGTGGCGGCCTTCAACTCGGCCCAGATCCTCGCCTACTGCCTCGTCGAGACGCTCTTCTTCCCGGCCGTGCATCGTGCGACCGACGCCCGCGCCGAGAAGGACGCGTACACCGCCGCCACCAGCCGCGTTCTGCACGCGTACAATCGGAATGGCCTGGCGCTGTTCCTGCTGGCCAACCTGCTCACTGGCCTCGTCAACCTCACGGTGCCGACCTTGGATGTCGGGCCCGTGGCGACCATGGCTATCCTCGTGGCCTATTCGGGGACACTCACCGCTGTGGCCTTGGGCTTGGATGCCTATGACATTTCGTTGAAGCTGTGAGGACTGGAACGATGATAGAAGGCTGGAAATATACTACGCATGGGAAGTGTCGTTTGGTGACTTTAGCAGACGTTTTCATCATCTACTGTAGACCCAAATGTGTGCCATGGTTTGATCGGTCGTGGTCGTGTGCGAAGGCCCTTGCGCGCAATGATGTCCTTCCGGCGAATCGGCCCTCTGTGATGGGGCTACGATATGGGAACACCCAACCATCGGGACAGAAAGACAGTAGCGGCGACCGGTATGCCCTAGACTATATTGGAACGTACGAAGTATGGCTAACCCGGGGAGTCTGAAAAAGGGCAAGTCGACATGGAGTCGCCGACCTATCCTCGTCTTCCTCGACAGGCTCATCTGGTCATGTATTCGGGATACGAAGAGCTGGATAGCGGAACAGATGGGCTGCTGACGGCTCAACCTTGGTGGCTGCACCGGGTTCAATGTCGATTGAAAAGATGGTAGCCAGGTGTCTTTGGAGTATACAAGGCAGACGCGTGCATGGGATTACGCCTTATTATCTTCGACAAGAGGGAAATATACAGATAAAAATCATACGGGACAGACGGGAAACGGTGAAGTGGTTTACCCTGGACGAATATATTCCCATGTTCCCGTAATGTCCCTGCCAGTCAAGCATAGAGGATAGTCAGTCAAGTCCGTTATGATCTAGCTACCATGGCGCCGCTTCTGATCCCAGTTCTTTTCTTCGTCCTGCCGTGCAGCTCAGAACTGGTGTTGATCGTACAAAGTACTGATGAGATGAGGTACTCGCGTGTGTTGTACTTTGTTCAATGTAAGTGGTACTTGGTTGCGCCACATGTATTTCGTACCGTACGGTCTGTCTCAGTACCCAAAATAGTATCTGGACGAGTTGGGAACGAACGAGGACGAAAAGCGGAAAAAGAAACGAAATGACAAGGACGAGAAACGGAGACCAAGCTGCCGAAGCTCCCTAATATAATGCCGCCAAGCTTAGGCGCCCCACCACGAACCACGCTTGCACAAAGGAGGCATCGTATCTGGGCCGCGCTCATTTCCGAAGTTTATGCTGAAGCGTTTGGTTCCGTGACTTGGTGTCCACAGAATAAAGACTGGAGATACATATGTACTCCCGCACAAGTACCGTCGACCATCAAATGAGCATGTCTCAAGGGCTTTGAACGAAATGCATTTTCTTTCGCCTTTCTTGCTTCTTCCTTGGGCGCAGGGCGACTTGTGCACCGGTGAGGACGAGGCGGCAACGCCATGCCCAACCACGTACGGAGGAGCCATGTGACGGTCTCAAGTTATACCTAAACACCAAGTACATGGCGGTCGTTTGGTACGACCGATTGACCAGTGCATCTGCACTTTGGCCCGATGGTCTAATTCATCTACACTGGCACTTCGTCCCATGTTGACTGGCGCCGGACGGAGCGGTGACGTCGCGCCCATCATGTCCCTGACATACGAAGCATAAGAAGCAAGAATAAGGACAGCGAGTCTTTTCGTCCGTACCCGGCACTTCTCTATGTTTCTTTTCGAGATGAATTGCGCATTGCGATGCCACCGTCATGGACGGGCACGCCGAGCCTAGTGGGAGATTATTTCATGCGTTTAATACCCGCATTACTTTCTTTCATTGTCATCGTCATCGCATATTGGTGAAGACGACTCGATTTATCCTCTGCGGTCTCTTGGGACGTCGGTACCGTACGTCGTACTGTATGAACGAATACCTTATGTACAGGATGGATCGGGATGTACCTGTGTATGTACGAAGTACAACGACGTTCTACTGCCGTGGACCGTGCATATCGCCATGATTATGCCTTTTATGTTCAATCTGCAGGCGACACTAGAGCAGCAGGTACCCGAATACATCGCAATGTCTCGCCTCCACGATTGGGCAACAGGGCGGCCATGGGCGGGGCCTGACCAGGGACAGCGCTGCAAGCGGCTCATCCCAGAATTTCATCTCGCTCCAATTTCCTGAACAGAAACGCGTTACCCACGAATACGTATTCGTACACTGTCGGCCGTTGTGCGGTCGAGTTGTGATCTTTTGTGCTGTGACTAAACAGGTAATTAATGGGGCGGGTTATGTGACTGTGTCCGTACGTTGTATGTACAACGTACGTTGTATTCAACGCGGTCTGCGAGGAAGTTGAGGGTAGAGTAGAGGTTCTCTCATGTCAGCAATACACCGTCGAGCTAGGTACTCGCACTACTTCGTACCTGTCCGTATCAATTGCTGGGTGCAGGTACCAAGTACAGTACCCTCTGCGTTTCCAGATCCCTGAGTGCTTGTACCAGACACGAAAGCGTCCGTAATCACTTCGTTGGCACAGAAGTAGAGTACAACGTACGTCGTAGGGAGAAGGTACTTGGCTGGATACGGTTATTCCGTACCACAGCGCACCCACCCACCCTTTCCCTTCCGTACCCTTTCTCCTTCCCACCCCCAGCTTTGATCCTCCCCCAAGGCTCGGTCCATTTCCCTTTCCAACCGCCATCTCGGGCCCCCTCCAAACCTCCAACCCTCCAACCTCCAAACCCTCCAAACCTCTCGCCATCCACGTCTCTCGCGACTCGGCGTCTGATAGATCGATTCGATCTTGCCTCTCTCGACGCCACGTATCGTCAAAGCAAGGAGCACGTGCGTACTCAGTACGTCTCAGCTCCTCAAGCTCTACACCTTTGTGTGTATCTCGGACGGAATCACGACCACGAGAACCCTCGATTCGAGTCTGACGTCCTGTCAGCGCGACCGGTGGCGATTCTATATCGAGCTTTCCGACCGACCTTCCTGTCCATCGACAATCATCACGGAAATCGCGCCCTGTCTGCTTCGCGAACGACCAAAGCAGCTCAGCCGTAAAATTGGACGGGACAACAGAACAAAGGCCATCCGAGACATCACCGTCCCGACAACGAAGCGATTGACCTAGTCCGGCAGGGACCGAAAGAAAGTAGGAACGGAGAAAGGACGCGTGTTGTCTTGTCCTTTTTCTCCAATTCCAAACCCAACGAACGGTTGGCACTCGTCTGGACTCTCCGTTCGTCCACCTCGAACCCCTCTCAGTTCCTACGGACCTTGGTCGTATCCTATTCTGTTCCTCCAGGTACGTTAACGAGTCGACCGCCCCTCTCTCCGTTTATTGAATTGTTTGGGCCACATTCGTGTTTTCCTTTCTCGACCCGTGCTTGGGTGTCGTCGGTCCTTGTCTCGACCTGTTGTTTACCTTATGCATGCACCTGTACCTGTCTGTGCTTGGGCCTGCGCCTGCACCCAGCTGCAGCTCGCTGTGTTCCTATCATTTCTTTTGCTAATTCCACTCACCTAACCTGTTTTTTTTCCTCTGCCTTTTTTTTTTCCTGGTCTATTCCTGTTCGCTATTTGACTGACATTTCCCAACCAGCAGCAAGCCCCGTCCCGAGCCCGCGATAATTCCCCATCGAGTCGGTTGACAACACCACGACCTTCGCAGCCCAATCACCAACGGCCTGTACATACATTCACAACTAGCACATATTCTGATAATAAGTGATCCGACAACCTGACTGCCGTCACCTGGGGTGTACTTCGTACTGTCGCGATTGCTGACACCGATCGTCTGCTCGGAACTGCAGTGGCGCCAGCACTGCCCTGTCGGCCTCTCCGCGACGAGACAACAAAGCCGCCCTCCCCCCAATCGTATCGCGTCTGCTCAGCACAACAGCTCCACGTAACGCCCATGGCAATAATTGGCCCATCACTGCCTGCCACCGCAATTGTCAATCACTTCATCTGGTCAATTTTTTTCCATCATTTCTTGGCAAACCCGAGTACGGAGTAGCGACCAACTCGTTTCTCACTCTTTGCCCCCCAGCCGAGCCCTAGCTTCTGCCCGAGCTTGCATCTGCTGAGCCATTCGACCGCGTTTCTTGTCTACAAACCACACCAGAGCATCACGCCATCTCGCTCGTCTAACTCTCCAAGGCTCGAGATTTGGTGCTTGCCCTCACGGCAACCTCTAATTCACGGACCGATTTTCACCGTCTTTGCCCGGTCCCCTTCTACAGAAAACCGTTCAATCTTGCACCAGGGCCGTTCGGACAATAGCTCCTCAACATATCCTAGCTGTAGCTGGGGCGAAAGCAGAAAACTCGTGAATCGACATTTTGTCGTGACACCGGGTCGCCCGATAACTTGGCTTCGAGTTAACCTTAAACCTTGGTCTTGAAAAACAGCTTCGGGTTGGGTCTGAGCTGCTGCGAGGTACACGGTCCTCGCTAGTCGGTCGCCTTGTCAGCCCTTGCAGTACCGACGCGGTTTACCGTCACGCTCAAAAACTAGCAGCCGCCGAACGCCAGAGATATTCAGTGCCTGCTCTATCTGCGACGACCGAGGGCGTACCATGCCTATCCGGGAACTCTATCTGCTTGATTTTGGACTCGATCTAGCTCCTCGAAACCTCGGAGCGGTAGTGCCCGGCCTGACATCCGTCTAAGTATTGACATCCACTTGCTCCTAATGACGTCCCGTACCGCCGTCACCAATCCCCTTCCCATCCCCTCAGACGTGCCGTCGTTTCCGGATCGACTGCCCAACATGCCGCCCGTGGCACCACCAAGGACCTCGTCCAACCACTACAACACATCCACCGGTACTTCCAGCTCCAAGAGGCGCGACTACAACGGCGAAAGGACCACGGCCTCGCCTCGTCGCGGTGACCACGAATCCTCATGGGCCGACATGAATGGAAGCAATGCAGCCCACGCGGAAGCCGCCGCTTCGCGAAGCCGGAGATCCCATCACCACCCGATCATGACCCAGGATTCCCCCCGTGGCACAGGCAGCCCGCGTGATGGCCAAGGTAGCGGCGAAATGACGGGCCTCCCGATCCGACAGCGCGATGCAACCCAGGCCCCGGCGGCCTCACAAAGGCAGCCGTCACGCGAGGCCAGCGAGGTCCTGAATAAACTCGTCGTATCTAACCCCGAGACCGACTTTCAGCGCGAAAAGGAGCGCATGATGGAGGCCCAACCTCGTGCCTCACTCGACGAGGCTGCACCCCCGCCTGTCGTCGCCCTGGCAGAACGGGACGACAACCGTCGAGGTGCCAGGCATCACGCCGGCCGAAGAGACAAGGTAGTCAGGTTTGGCGACTACCATCTCGGGAACACCATCGGAGAAGGCGAGTTTGGAAAGGTCAAGCTCGGTTGGAAACAAGATGGCGGCATCCAGGTGAGTTGGACTTATCGCGTGGGAAAATGCGCTGCGCAGTAGCTAACAGGGACATTGCCCAACCAGGTCGCCATCAAGTTGATTAAACGGGATACCGTCGGGAGCAACCCTTCCCGACTGGCCAAGATTTATCGCGAGATTGCCATCCTCCGCGGCATCCAACATCCCAACATTGTCCGATTGCACGAGATGGTAGAAACCGAGAGGCACATTGGAATCATTCTCGAGTACGCCTCGGGCGGTGAATTGTTCGACTACATTTTGACCCACCGGTACCTCAAGGATAACGCCGCGCGCCGGCTCTTCGCGCAGCTCGTGTCGGGCGTCGGATACCTACATAAGAAGGGCATCGTTCACCGCGACCTCAAGCTCGAAAATCTCCTCCTCGACCGAAACCGCAACATCATCATCACCGACTTTGGCTTCGCCAACACCTTTGACGCCGAAGAAGAGCTCAGCCAGGAAGAGGAGCTGAATCTGACCGACCGCGAGTTTGTGAAACGCATGGGTCTTGACAAGATCAAGTCCAATGGGACCAGGAAAGGCGACTTGATGCAGACGAGCTGCGGCAGCCCCTGTTACGCCGCTCCTGAGTTGGTTGTTAGCGACTCCCTTTACACAGGTCGGAAGGTTGACGTCTGGAGCTGCGGTGTCATTCTGGTAAGTCCAACCTTTGCCTTTCTTTTCTCATTTTTTCTCCTTTTAGCCGTGGTCTTGAGACTAACGGGACATTGCAGTACGCCATGCTCGCTGGCTACTTGCCTTTCGACGATGATCCGGCGAACCCAGAGGGCGATAACATCAATCTGCTCTACAAATATATCGTCAACACTCCTCTCACATTCCCTGAATACGTCACTCCGCACTCCCGCGACCTCCTCCGACGAATTCTTGTTCCCAATCCCAGGAAAAGGGCCGACCTGTTCGAGGTCGCCCGGCATAGCTGGCTCAACGAATACGCCCATGTCGTCGAGTTTATCACCAGCAGCACTACGACCCCCACCGAAATCCAAAACACCACGGTGCCCGCCGAAGACGAGACACACATGATCACCCGAAGTGCCTCGGTCCGCGAGTCCTCCAGAACGAAGGGGGTCGCTCCCAGCGTCATCGTCGGAGGTTTGGCTTCCAAGCAAGGGACCATCGACCCAGACGCCGAAGCGGCCGCCCGGAAAGACTCGAAGCGCCGCACGGTGCAGGTGGAGTACGTGGCCCCGACGACACAGACGCAACGGGGAGATGGCTTCACCACCACGGCCAATGCCCCGTCCACACAGTCGCCTGGGCGCGGCAAGTCGCGAGCTCGTTCGAACAGCCAGGGTCCTGTCGAGGTCGAAAGCCCCAAGGATAAGCCCCTGCCGAAGGACCCTCCCGTGGCGAAGGACCCGTACTCGAAGGGTACCCGTCAGAATACACGCCCACCGAGCTCGTTCCGAAACACGGCAACCGCCGGACGTCCCAGCACTCGCTCTACCTCCGACAACGTCTATCTGGCTGGCGGTGCGGGCCCAACAGGACAGCGTCCGCAGACCGGAGGCTCGGTTGGGTCCATGCGTCTGGGCGGTGGAAGTCGCCCGTCGTATGGCCAGGCCATTCCCCCTTCCGTTGCAGGTACCAACGCCCACGGCAGTATCCAGCAGCCAAGCGACAAGATGGGCCATCCCAGTGTCAGCGCCATGCCACACCAGTACGCCAGGTACCCACCCGGCCAACAAGGAGCCGGTGGTTACCGGCCATCGCCGCCGATTGAGGGCAGGGGCCACCGGCGCTCGAGCACGCTCACGGACCTGGGATCCAAGCTTCTCGGCCGCAACGGGTCCATGTTTGGCGGCAAGAGCAAGAGGCGATCGGAGATGCCGGGTGAGGACAGGTCGAGGAAATACCCCCCGGTGAGCATGTCCATGCAGGGCGCTGGAGAATCGCGACAGTCGATAGATTCCAGGGCGTCCCGGCGTTCCTTCTCCATCGGATTCAACAAGAAGCGGAGCGGTAGCATCGCTCCTTCTTACACGTCCCAGGAGAAGCAGAATCGGAGGTTCTCGCTCCTCCCCCAGTCCTTTTCTCGGGCCATGGGCTTCAGTAAAGACTCGGAAACGCCACACCCAGACGCGCCTTCGCAGCAGGACTTGCCCATCCAAGATCCCGCCGACCTGGACGAACGAGGAGGCTACGTCGATGAGGGAGCTTCCCAGCCCATGGGTCAGACGGCCTACCATGCTAGTGGCGAGCACGAGGCGCCGGGCTACCAACCGAACCGGCCGCCTTCCAACTCGACGCCGGCGCTGCAGCAGCGGCAGGGCTCATCGCACATGAACAAGCCACCACCCAACGCACTCCCGTCGCACATGCAACAACAAGGCGCCACCGTCCCCAACGCAGGATCCGAGTCGTCGTTGGAGAATTCTCGTCAGCCCCACCAGGGCAGCATGCCGTACCAGGCGGGAGGGTTTTCCGAGTCGGACGGCTATGACGGACGGAAGATGGGAGCGAAGGGGCAACGCGGTACGCTACAAAAGAACAAGAGGTTCACGGACGCGTACGAGCAAGACGATTATCACCATGGCCATGAAGGCAGCAGCGGCGCAGCGAAGCGCGTAATGGACTTTTTCCGGAGACGCGGCAGGGCGAGAGGCGGCGAAGAGAGGTAGAGGACTCTCGAGACCCCGTCCTTCTCGCCTTGTCCCTTCCGAGGGCCCGGGCACGACGGCGATTGCCACCGACCGTTATGCGGCGGCGACGCACGCACCTCGCAGCTGAGCTTGGGTCCCTACCGGCGCATAGATCGCTAGCTCGGGCCAATATGGTCCGGCGGTTTTCCTCTTGTCTATTTTCCCCCTTGGGTTTTTGTTGTTTTCTTTTCTTTTCGTTGCACGTTTTTACGACTTGTAATCATGCGAATACCACCAAAGAGCTTTTGACGAAGGGGGTCCGTTTTTTTTTTCGGCAATTCCGGTTCCCGCCCCTATGGCATGCGTGTCGTACTCTTTCTAGGTTTGCAGAATGGGACGGCAATGGGCTGACTGCGCTTGCTTTCAATTCTCTTTATTTTCGGCCTAGATCTTGTCGCCTTGGTAATTGTGGAAGAGCATACCTCCTGTTATTTTTCAGTCCTTCAGAACACTAGAACAACACGATACGTTCAGGGCTTGTTGCGCTTGTGGTCGTCCATCCCGACGTTGATGCGATTGGGGGTCCGGGATAGCATTTTTGGTCAACCGGGCTTCCTGGGCCATGAAGGGAGACGAGGAGTGGACGTGGGACAGCTTGGCGGGTCTTGGGCGGCAGTTTGCAACATGGAGGCACATTAACGAGGTGCCATCGCATCGCCGTGGTTGTTTGGGGGTTTTTGTAGCATCTCGGCATACGAACCGAGGAAGCGCGCAGGCAGACAGACAGTGGCAGGTAAAGAGCCCTCCCCCTTTTTTGTTCTTGTTCTCTCTCCTTGGGGCTTAACGGGCGTCAACGGAGTTGCGGCGAGAGTCCCTGTATCTTGAGGGCTTGAATTGGTAGTATAGTTTTCATTCAATTGATTACCCTGTCTAGGCCTGGGTTGGGAGGCCACCAACTGAGAACGCAACTTCATCATCTGCCGTTCTATATTGGCAGTCTGCAGCTTTTGGTGCTTCATGATATCCTGGTTACATCCAAATCGCGTATCTAGATCACGCATCTAGATCACGCATCTAGATCACGCATCTAGACCAGACAAACTACGTATTCGGTCAATCAAAGCCGCCCCATTCCGAGTCGCTCCCGTTTCCTCCACTGCCAGCCTTGGCCTCCCTGCGTTCTTGCTTCTTCCGCTTCTTGCTCGCCTCGACGGCGCCCTTGCGGTTATTCTCCCTCTGGCGCTCCCAGCCGCTCTGGGAGGTGACGTGGGCACGGGAGCCGCCGGAGCGGCGCGACTCGACGCCGCGCTCCCGGAGGCGCTTGCGGTCGTCCTTGGAGACGTCGGGCAGGGCGTCGAGGAGCCACTTTTGCACGGCGGCGTCGGCGGGGTTCTTGCCGGCCTGGCGCTCGCTGAGGGCGATGACGTTGGCGACGGTCTTGACAAAAGGGATGTCGTCCTTGGTGTAGAGGGTGACGGCGATGCCGCCCTCGCGGCCGGCGCGGCCGGTGCGTCCGGCGCGGTGGACGTAGGCGGCGGTGGAGCCGGGGATGTCGTAGTTGACGATGCCGTTGACGCCGGCAAAGTCGACGCCGCGAGCCAGGACGTCGGTGGTGATGAGGACCCAGATGTCGCCGGAGCGGAAGCGGCGCATGATGGCAGCGCGGTCGGCGTCGGAGAGGCCGCTGTGCAGGGCGGCGATGCGGGTGGGGCCGCCGGCGGCGAGGGGGATGTCGTACTTGAGTTCCTCGTGGAGGGCGGAGGCGCGGTCGATGGTCTGGGTGAAGACGAGGAAGGGGGGGCGGAGCGGGGGCCCCGAGTCGTCGGAGGTGGTGGGGCGGAGGAGCTGGCGGAGGGCGAGCAGCTTGCCTTGCTCCGAGGCCGTGTAGGTCAGCTTGTGGGTGATGTTGGGCACGGCGGTGTCTTTGAGGCCGACGACGAGGCGGACCAGCGGGCATCGGGATGATGTCGAGGTCGACGTTGACCTCCTCGAGACCAGCGTGTCCCTGATGAGAGTCTCGATGGTGGAGGACATGGTGGCGGACCAAAAGGAGACGCGCAGGTTCGGGTTCGTGCAGGCCGACCAGACGCCGAGGGTCTGCTCACGGAAGATGGGGTCTAGGAGGACGTCCGCCTCGTCGAGGATGAGGGTGCGTACGGTGGGTAGGATCTTTCGGGTTTGGGAGGATGAACATGTCGACGTGAGATGGCGATGCAGCATGGCCGGCGTGGTGACGAGGATATCCGCTCTGGTGACGGGTCTCGGAGCCTTGACTCTGCTCTTATCATTTTCGTCCTCCGAAGACTCCTCCGTCTCTTCCTCTTCTTCGCGCTCCTCCTCATCCTCCTCTTTGTCGTCCGACTCTGCCGTATGGTCCTTCTCTTGAATTTCAGTGGGCAGATTGACGCCCTTCCTCATGCCGGAAATCTTGATGCCCGTCCCCAGGGCTAGTTTCCGGCCCTCGTTGACAATCTGGAAGACGAGTTCCCTCGTCGGAGCCATCACAATGGCGCCCAACTCGGGCGCTGCATCGGCTTCATCCGCCGCCGCCGCCGCCGCCGCCGCCGCGTCTCTCCGCCTTAGTATGTCGTCGATCGCCGGGACGAGGAAGCTGATCGTCTTGCCGCTACCGGTGGGCGCAACGGCCAGGAAATCGATTCCGCACGAGACGTCGCCCATCTCTTCGCTGTTGGGTACGTGCTTCAAGGCCAGGTCGGGACGTAGCAGCAGGGGCAGACTCCCCAATTGTACTTCGGTGGGCGTCTTGTAGCTCTCGTTCTGTAGGTTCTCGGCCAACTTGGGGGGGATATTGTAGATGGTGCGGAGGTCGCGAAAGCTGCTCAAGGGCTGCGGGTAGAACTGCACGGGCTCCTCCTTGACCTCGACCTCGACCTTGGCCTTCTTGTTCTTCTTCTTGTTCTTGACGACTTTGGACTTGGATTTTATGTGCCGTCTGGAGAGGAGGGTCAACTTTAGGCGGTGCGATCGCAGGAGCTGTCGGCATTCTTCCTCGATGAGGAGAGTCGGAGTAGAGGACGCCGAGGACGAGGACGTCGGCTCAACGGCCTTGGGTGGCGGCGCGGCGGGCCCCTCTTTCGCAGTCACCTCGGACGGATCGGACTTGGAGGCAAAAAAGTCGACCTCGGGCAGATCAGCGTCGGCGTCGGCGTCGGTGTTCTCGGCTTCCGCATCGTTGCGCCGTTTCCGCTTGCTGCCCCTCGACGACGACGAGCTCACAGGGTCGTGGAACAGCTGGGGATTGGTCTTGTTGCCGGCCGAGGGAAGGTTGGCTTTCGCGTCTCCGGCATTCTTGGCGCTCTTCGAAGGCTGCTTGATACCTCGCGAGAGGACTTTCAAGATGTCCATGGCGGTTCTATTATGGTGGTGTCCAAGATGTCGTCGATCGGACAGGAAAATTCTATTGTCGATAAGGTACAAAATACTCAAGAAACCGAAGATCACGCTAAACCTCTTTTGTTCGGTATCCACTGCCCCACATAGCATAGCTGTCGCACAGCTAGCAGTAATCGACTAGGCCGGGTTGATAGTCGGGCCGGCGGCGCAGCAACGAACTGTGCAGCAGCTACAACAGGTGTCAACACCTGACATCCCGGCCGGAATAACCTCACCCTAAATCAACGTCACGTCTCTCCTCTCGACAACTCCGTCCTCTTTACTACTGTCAAATTGGCCCAAATGGCCAAAGATGGGCTTTCTTCTTCGACGGCAGACTTTATGCGGATTCTTTCGAGCTCCAGCTTTCAGTGGCCGGGAACCGTCGCCTGTCTTTCCACGTTGACAGCTTTGTCCCGTGTAAGTGAACCGAAGGCACCGTTACATGGATCCCTGTGACTCCACATAAGTCGAGAGTTCGGCCGTGTTGAATACAGGGAGGTATCTGAGGCGGTCGTATTGACCAAGGGCAAGTTGTCGATGGTGCTATATTGGCTAGTAGCCTAGTCGGACGTTGGCAGGTGAGCTTGGGAGTCGGCATAGTGCCCTTGGGACTCGGTAATGACGCTGATGGCTCTACTGATTTCCAGACGGATCTGACCACCCACGTCGACCGTTCTGGCAAATATAGTCTCGTCCATAAATTGAAACACTCCTAACTCACAGGTAAAGAAATCATGGTGCATTCCCCTTTTTACATTTTATACTGAGAAAAGGATGTGATGTATTGATAAAACTCGTGTGTATAAACAATCCCTGGACACAACCAGACATACCCCCTATGTTGAGACAGGAGGTTGCTGCGATCCATATACTCAACGAATGACCTGCCTAACAAGAATCCACAGCTGTACCACGAACCGGACAGAGCTGAACATTATGCCTCTGGGGTGTTGAAGACCCCTGCCATCCATCGCATTCGCCGAGTATCTCAAGAATATCCAAGGTCGACTCGACTGCCTTGGTCGGGGACAGTCCCCATGTCTATCCCCCAGCATGGCCAAGTCATCAAGCCTTCATCTTCTTAGTTGTGGCAGGCCTTGTCGTACTGAACAAAGTTCGGGTAGGTCCGGTCGCCAGCTTCGCGGGTGGTCATCTCGTACAGGTAGCAGTTGATAGCGCCCTGAGTGCCCGAGTTGGCGCTGTACGAGAGGCACTTCTCCTCGATGAGACACAGCTGCTTGCACTGGGCCAGGGTACCGCCCTGTACTTGCTGGTAATAGCCCACACCCCACTTGTCGACGCCGCAGCTGGGGGGCGGACGGGCCTCGTCGAGATCGGCCTTGCACTGAGACAGGTCCCTCTCCAGGGCCGCCTCGCGCTCCAGGCAGCCATCACGCTCCTGCTCGCAGGTCTGCTCGAAAGGGTCGTCGGCGTCGACGCGGAACATGTAGGTGGACCCGGGGTTGCTGCCGTCCTTGCCGTCCTTGTCGCCGACGACGCAAATCTTCCTCTCCGGGTGGTAGCTGCACACGGTGCGGTCCGCGGCTTGACACTTGGCGGCGCAGTCTTTGTGGGAGGGGACGTTGGTGTGCGATTGCCCGTGGCGGTACCGGCCGCATCGGTACTCGACGGTGTAGCCGGGGCTGATGGTGACTCGTCGGCCGTGAACGCAGGCTTCGTGGGCGCTGACGCTGACAGCGCTCAGGAGGGCGAGGGAGGCGTAGACGGCTGCGACCTTCATGGTTGTTGAGAGAGATGGGAGAGTTAAAAAATCTTGATGGAATTTGTTTGGGTTGTGAGAATAGGAATGTTGAACTTGGATGGTGAGCTGGTTGATGGTGATGGGTTTTGATGTTGCAAAGGGGCCAGCTACTGGGATATATATACTCATGATCCAAGCATAGCCAGCCCCCGAGGACTCACTGCCATGTACTGCCGCCGGGCACACGGCCACAATAACTGCCGACTGTCATGATTTCTTCTTCTCAACCTGTGTCAGGCTTCAGCCGTGCCGTCCGGCAGCAAAGGCTCGTGTTGAGTGAAACCTATCAGACAATATCGGCTGAACTGGATGGGTTCGTCTTAGTTAGCCTGCGGCTGGCGGCTGGAGTCTCTGCCTGGCGGCTGAATGAAACTGGTTTCTATTTGTGACGTGGACGTTCCTATTCAGATTCCATATTCTCACGGGAAAGACCCTGCCCAGCCCCGTTTCTCACTGACTTGTCCCCTGTTCGTAGGGATATGGTGAGAACAGCTAGTCTCTCCTGAACAGCCCACAGACAGACAGACAACGACCGTGTGAGTGAACGACATATCTGCCATGCGTATTGCAATCATCTTGATAGCACAGCATGTCACTAACAAGCGGACCAGACACCCGGAAAGCGTCATAATCAAGTCAAATGAACTCTGTGATATCATACCGTAGCTTAGACTTGAAGCAAGTTGCTTATGCCGTGAATATTACCTCGCCTTGCCTAGCTGTGCTGTATACGTTCGATACGGGAGAACCAGGTGTAAGAGCCCTTAACATTTCTTATGGTCCAAAACTGAGACTCGGCAGATCTAATTGAATCGAGATATCCACGCAGAGCTGCCATTGTCCAATAATTCAACATGATTCAACTTTTTGGATAACGGAGGATCCAGCAAGCTGCAAGGCTCTGTGAAAGCAGACAGAATAGGAAGGATATGCAAAACCGCTCTGAGCTGAGCTATGAAGTTATAGACTGTCTAGATGTACGTTCACGAGTTTGGGCCCAATGTGGCTAGTAGGTCATGCATTGTCCCAGCTGAGCCGAGTCTCTGAGACATTCCGGTTTCTGCAACTCCGGTCGTTCAGTTCGCTGGCTTTGAGAGACTGTCTTGGCACATCTTGAAATAACTTGGTCCGAATAAGTCACCGGCCAATTGCTTGATCCTCTGATACCAGACTACAATTACCAACCGCTATCATCTTGGGATAGGGAGGAAACGAGTCTAGTCACACTACTAGATAGCTATAAGAAGCATGCGACGATATTGTGATAGTGCAAGGATGCGCTGAGATTTGCTCAGAAGCCGATTCGGGACGTCTGTACTGAGTATCTCCGCAAAAAGTCCCAGTCGTGAAAGACTGTCAGACGAAACAAGAGGCCTCTCCTTAAAGGCTACGATTTGGCACGAAATTCGTCATCCAGGGGTAAACTATGCCTTCACTGAGTAAATAGAACTTTAACACAAATCTTATTCTGAATTTCTACTTGTCCTGTCTGATCATAGGGGATGGATGAATCAAAGGCTGCAGTCCTTCATAAAGATGTTATTGGAGAGTCTAGTCATGATACTGACAGCAGGATGACCACAATGGCGACAGCAGGCCTAAATGGGGTGTCGTCACAGTTGTGACAAGGCGTGCGTCGGGGTATTCGCGATGCTACAACTACATCTATCCATACCGTCCATCATATACCCCTTCTTGGACCCGGTGATCCTCGAGGATCTGTTGAAGCGATACGGGTCTAATCACCTGCGTGGAGAGCCCCAGCTGGCCGAGCGCATCGCCGTGGGATTCGATCATGTCGGCATCAATCGAGCTTCTCATGTCTCAACCCTGCCGTAATGATGCTGGAACGCAACTTCATCCCAAGCCCGAGCAACGGCAGGGCTCGGCTCCCGGATAGACTCGATAGACTCGCACCTATATATCCCTGGGTGAACTCCGTTAAAGTTTTCAAAGAGGACCAATTCCTGCAGCTTTCCATGGGGGAGAGACTTGATGAGCGCCTGGCGCCCGACTACCGTGGCTCGATGACTGCCTGCCACTCGCGTGAGATGGTAGCAAACGCAGCCAAGCCGCATCCATCGCGGAGCAAGATGTCGAAAATATGGTGCCGGTCCCCGGATCTCAAAGGGCAGGCTAGTGCAAGACGTGTTGAATATTCCCTTCCGTTGTATCCTCAGTTTATGCACCCTATGCTTAAAACAATACCAGACCAGCCCTCTAGAGTCGTAATATATGTGTAATTCCCGACGCACATTATGAAAACCCATTGCCCCGGGTGTCAAATCTGTCTACGCTAAGTATGCAATGTTCTCGAAACCGCCAACAGACTCGTTACTCGTTTAAACAGACATCTTCATGGCGATGGTCTTGTGCGGATCATATCCCTTGACGACAAAGTCCTCCAACTCCCATCCGTCAATGCTCCCACCCTTCTCTCGCGTAATCTCCAAGGCCGGAAACTCGCGTGGCTCGCGCTCCAGCTGGACTCGGAGGGCCTCGACGTGGTCACAGTAAACGTGCGCATCGCCCATGACGTGCGTCAAGCTCCCGGGTACCAGATCGCACACGTGGGCCAGCATATGCGTGAGAAGAGCATAGCTGGCAATGTTAAACGGTACACCGAGGCCCATGTCGCAGGACCGCTGGTAGAGCTGGCAGTGCAAGTGGCCTTTGCCCCTGTCCTCGTCGCCGGCGGCGGCCTTTGTCTGGCCATCCTCTCCGTCCCTGGGCGCACCCCTGCGCGCTCCCGGGTACGACACGTAAAACTGCGCGAACATGTGGCACGGCGGCAGGGCCATCTTGCCGAGGTCGCTGGGGTTCCAGGCGGAGAGGATGATGCGGCGGTCGTAGGGGTTCGTGCGCAGCTTGTGGATCACCTCGGCCAGCTGGTCGACGCCGCGGCCCGTGTAGTCGGTGGCCGAGTCGACGTAGTCGGCGCCAAAGTGCCGCCACTGGAACCCGTAGACGGGGCCCAGGTCGCCCTCGGCGCGGTGGGTCAGGCCGATGCTGTCGAGGTACTCGCGCGACCCGTTGCCGTCCCAGATCTTGACGCCTTTCTCGCTCAGCGCCAGGGAGGACGTGTTGCCTTGGATGAACCAGAGCAGCTCGGCCGTCACCGCCTTGAGGAAGACGCGCTTGGTCGTGAGGAGTGGGAGGATGGGCGTGGCGCCATCTTTATTGAGGCTGAATTTGAGCGGTCTCGGGGCGAAGACGGAATATGTCCCCGTTCCTGTTCTGTTTTGAGTTGGCACCGAAGGAAAAAAGACGAAAGAAGAACAAAAGAAAAAAAGACGAAAAAAGAAAACAAAAAGATAAGAAAAAAAGAAAAAAAGAAATACCTGTCAGGTCGGTGCTCGCCCGTTTCTATGATTTCCCGCACCAGATCGAGATACTGGTATTCCTCATGTCTCCTTTGAGGGCCCGAAGAGTCTGAGTGGCCGTTGGGAGACATTTTGCTGTGGTGTCGCATGATTCTAGAGACGCGTGGTGATGGTTTGAGACGCGTTGAGTGCCCCGCGTTTAAGGGGGTCAGTGGAGGGGCGATCACGTGATGTCTGTGAATGCAGTACAGTGTCTGTTAATGGTAATCACCACTATTAATACTGTACAGGTATGAGATGAGGGCGGCATAAGTACCTAGGGAGGGATGATGCCATCGTCTGTTGACCAGCCAAAGTAACACCGAGACACCGAGGACTTTGGGATATCCAGAAAACGAATATTCTCTGAAAAGAAGGGCAAAATTGATTTAGCCCTTGTGCATAATGTCCAGACCGCCTTATCAAACACCAGAGGCGCAGAGGAGAATTGAATGCCTATGCAGTTGACTGACACCTGGTCATGCAAGTGCTCTGCGAGGCGGTGCGCTACCCGTTGTCACGTTCTCAGGGCGGTGTCTGTGTACCTTTGTACCTTGTTTACATTGTGAAGTCCATGTCTGGACTGGCTTAGTGATTGGCCCGGTTAGAGATGGCAGGTAGCTGTACGAAGTAACCCTTAATGGACAGTTGGGTATGAGCAATGTGTCGAGTGTCATTGGGGCTACTTCGTAAGCAGTTTCCGATGGGTGTGAAGGCGTCACTGGGAGACGACTGGAATGACAAACCAGTCGGCGGGAGTGTCGCAAGCGGAAGCGGCCCGCGATAAGACGAGTTGGGCGAAGCACCCGCAGCCTGTTGACGATGGCCAAGTGATGAACAGAACGTGTACCGCTTTCCCGCCTGTGAGACAGCAACAGTAACGTATCAGATGATCTAAAGAACGCACCACTCGGGGGTCTCAGTTGGCAACGTAACGTATATTGTATGTACGAAAGTACGAAGTACGTTGGTGCCATGCCATCCCCGCAACGGGCGGCAGCTTATCTGTTCCCGTTATCTGCCTGCATCTTGCGATGGGCGGTGAGCGATTCATCAAACAAGTGTAGTGTACGAAGCATTGCATCACTAGCAGTGTCAAGGAGATGTGATGAGTGGATGATGAGTGGACGACGACTGGAAATCTGGTTATATGCGCGAAGGGTTGAGAGGGAATAATAATAAAAAAAACATCGTGGTGTCGTAAGGAGCGACGATTGGGGGGCTCCCTTATGTGTGTGATGAAAGGAGGATTCTTGGCAATGGAGGGGTTGATCAGGGGTGCGATCGATGCATGGTCGGTGGGATCGGATGAGAAGCGGGATAAAGCAGTGTACAGTGACGAGACAAAACTGTCGAGCCGATGTACTTATAACACCACGTTGAAGGTGTGCGTAGATAGGTATATCGGCTCGACAGTTATGTCGAGTTACTGTACATACTTCGTACATAGGTACGAAGTACAACGTACATGGAAACCGAGAGTTGACGTTGACAGAGCGTCCCATATTATGGTTTAAGCAAGGCATTCTCAATACTGCCGTGGCGAAGCAACAAAAGCCTTACTAGTCCAAGCGATGTTCCGAAAGGTCCATACCAAGTATCGTAGCTGGTATCTGGCTCGGGGGCGATGCGCCCTGAGGGAGGCAAATCGAAGCAGAAGGACACGTCGGGAGCTGGGATTCGTTTCTCCGGCTTATAATCATGGTGACGTGGGATGAGAGTTTGCCCGGGAGACGGCTGTGTTACACATGCGGTGCTGAGGGGTAGTGGCAGTGTGTAAACGGTCATCATATGGTGGGAAGCCGTAGCTTGGACAGCAACAACGTAGGTATGTGTGCTGTAGGTATTAATGTTGTTACTTCGTAATGCCTGGAAACAAATCATACCTGGAGTCCGGTACCATTTCGTACTGACCTCGGGGTTTTATGCATGCAGATGGAACGGAACGTACATGTAATTACCTACAGCTATGGATTTACACCACAATTGCGGATGCAAATGGTATTAGCATGTACAACGTACTTCGTACAATATGTGCACGCATTTCATACTAAGTGCGTCGCCGACAAAAATGTCCTCAGCACACAGGCCAGCACATGATCCCCTCCAAATTATCCACGCTCCCATTTCATTTCCAATTCACGTGCCAAATGATCATTTATTTCGCCCCCGACGGCCTCCAATGACACTGCGATATAAATGATCCCAAGCCTGGGCGGAGTAACCGACAGATTGCCTCGCGGTGAGAATGGTTGCCCCATGCGGCCCGGTGATTCGAGCAGTGGGGCCGCCAAGCCCGCGGAGCCAACTTGGGGATGTCTTGGCGGGGGTCCGGGGGGGAGGAGATTCTGGGGGCCAGGTACATTGTAGCGAGCCTCTACGTTGTAGCTAAGCTGTTTGGGGGAAATCCGACCGTTTCACGGCCGCTGAGTGGCTGGACCACCTCCCTGAGGTCCCAGTCGTGTCGCCTCTAGTACCTCTTTTGGCCCGTTTGGGGTCTGCTTTCGGTCCTGCCTTCCACCCTGGTCCAGGTCCTTCATTCTTAGCTCTTATTCCAGAGATGAAGGTACTTTCATGGGAGATGAATGAGAGCGGGGCTTTAATGTTTCTCTATGTTGATCGGATCGATATGATTGACTGACTGACTGATGAAGCTGATTTACGTTGTATGACAGGAAGGGGCGGGGTGTCCTACCTTCCCCCTTCCCGACGTCTTGGTCCGCGAACAGCAAAGAGAGAAAGAGAAAGGGAGAACCGGTGAACCACCACCTTCATCTACCTACAATGTACAACGTATCTCCCATGTCCATGTCCTAATTACAAGTACCACGTAGGTACCACCTTTCCGGTCCCGTCCGTCATCCAAATACCATTGAATGCCCTCCACCACCCTCCCCCTTTCCCTCCTCCTCCTACTCTCCCTGCCTCCTTTTTCTCACACATCTTGTGTGTCTTCATACTTGTCGTCCATCACATTGCGCATTCGTCTATCCATCTATACATATCCGGCCGTCTTACCTCCTCGGACCTTATTCTTGCTCACCTCATCCTGGCCACCAAAACGCTGTCAACATAGCATAAATAACAAACATCTCCCAAGCCGTCAATTTATAACCCCTCACTCTTTGCCTGGCTTGGCTGTAGGGTCTCATCTCTATTTCTTCCTCTTCTTTGAACAAAAAAACACCCTCTCGACAAAGGACGCTCGACCTCCTTCAATGTTGTTGATATCACGTCAATAACCCCCTTCCCCCCTCTCGCCCCTCCTCATCCTCCCTCTCTGTCTCCGCATACGAGCCCCTCGCCATCGAAACGAAGCCTGTCCGCCTCTTCCTACGCCGCATTCGAATTCTCGACCCATATATCTGTTCTCCCGCGAAGCCGATCGACATCCTCCCGATCACTCGATCAGCAGCTACTCTTCCCGTGTCGTGCGCCAGTTGGGAGGGCCTTGCTACCGGGCCCGTTTGGCGTTTGCGCTTTCGTCCGTGCTCGGCACTCGCACTGCCAGGCTTCTCTCATTGTAGGCGCCTGACTCCTTGGTTCGAACCAAACACGTCCTCTCGGTCCGGCTCACAAAGGAGGAAAAGTGAAAGGGAAAGGGAAAGGGAAGAACATTGCTTGAATACGGATTCCGTGACCGAAATACGCGGCCATGCCATCCACCATGCTCGCGTCGTACGCCGACACGACAGGGAGGGCTGTCCCCGCTAAGCTCACCAAATCGCGTAGCAAGGCGGTTGTGAAGCCCATTCTCAAGAAGATGGGCACGCAGTCAGCTAAAAGCTCGCTCGACCTGGACCGGACGTGGGAGGAGCAGATCCACTACAGTGGTCATGGCTGGGGGTCGAAGCTCGGTTCCAGAAATGCAGGCGCCGGGTCCAACACCAAGGGAAATGCCGGCGTGGGATGGGGAGACGGCGAGACCGAGGGCAGTGTATACGGCCGGTTGGATATCGACAGTCTGACCGGTGCCGTCGACATCAGGTCGCACCCCAGCCTATCCCACGCTCGGTCGACCAGCGGCACGTCCCATGCCAGCATCACAACCTCCGGAAGTGGCCCGGGTGCCTACCGCACAGGCAGCTTCGTCCACCCTTTCCAGCAAACCCCGCGCACTTCCCTATCTTACGCCAATTCCCTGGCCAGCGTGGATCAACAGACCTCCCGGGACTACTCACCTACTACCATAACCGAGGACGAAGATCTCGAGCCTGGCTCCTCCCCCGGCGCCGCCCACGGCCAGCACCACCGTGCCGGTAACTACCTGTCAAGTTCGCTGGGCTCCACAAACACTTGCAGCGTCAACCTCACTTCCTCCCATTCTGGCAACTGCGCTCCTGCCCCGCGCCGCCCCTCGCTCGCCAACAACCGGACTTCTTCCCTCTCCGACGTCAATTCCCACCAACCTCTCCGACTTCTCGCCTCGAATCGCTCCACATCGGCATCAGGTGGTTCTCGACTCGCTCACGTTGCGAGCGTCTCGGATCTCAACCTCGTCACCGAACCCGGCGAGTCTAGTTCTCTTTCCAAAAGTCCAGCCGCCCCGCACTCCAACAACACTGCAGTGGCCCTGGCATCACCACCACCAGCACCACCATCGGCATCTGTGCTTGCATCCCCTACATCACCTGCCTCTTCCACCATGTCTCCCTTCCGCACCTCCCTCGAGGGCTTCCGCTTGCGCTCTCGCTCCGAAGTCGACCCCGCTTACCACCAGGAACGCATTCGCCAGGAGCGCCAAAAGTGGGAAGACCGCGAGCGATTGAAGGACATGAAGCGCGCCAAGGAGGAAATGAAGCGCCGCGAGCGCGCCGATGCCAAGGAAGCCCAGCGATACGAGCGGGAGCAGGCGCGCATTTACAAAGAGGCAGTGGCCCTCGCCAAAATGGACCCGGAAGGTCTCGTCTCCCGTACGAGCACGAGTCACGCCGGTGCAGCCGCCCTCGCCCGGATTTCCACGGATATCGACCCCCAGGTCGAGGTCGAGGCCGAGGCCAAGGCCCGCCCCGTCAACGCCGGCAGTGCCCGCTTCGCCGCCAAGTACATGGAGAACTCGTACGTGTCTCCACCCCAGTCCAAGAAGGCCCGTGCCGCCCAGCGCAAGCAGAAGAAGCTGCAAGCCCGCGTGCAGCACATCTCGCGGTCCACCATCGACCCGGCCACCGCCGAGAAGCTTGCCTTTGTCAGCCATGAGCACCAAGACGCCGCCGGTCAGGAGCCGAGGCCCGACGACCAGGATGCTCAGGACGTCGCCTTCAATGCCCATAGGCGGCCCAGTGCGAAGCGGAGGACGCAGGGTGCCTGGACCTCCTTTATGCTCTGGTTCCGAACTAGGATTTTGCGACTCCAGACAAAGTTGGACATCTGAGGTCGTTCCGCGGTGCGTCTGAGCGCCTGCCTGAAGGGTGCTTAGCATCGGTGCATACACAACCCGTGACTCGACATGTTCTTTCCGAGACATCGATTCTCCATTGGCGACAGGGAATATCTGAAGGACCGACCACGAGCTATTTCGCCTTTCACCCCGAGAATCCGCCCATTCGCCATCACTGGGTCGGATCTGTTCAGTTGTCATTTTCGTTCAGGTTGTTTTTGTTTCTTTTTTTCTTTTCTGACTGTCGTTATATGTGCGAGGCGTTGGCAGCCTTTGATATCCATGTCCCGGTTGGCGGCAAAACTACGGCGTGGCTGGCGTGGGCCGCAACGCCTGAAAGGCCAATTGCCTCTCGCTCTTGTCCTTTTTTCTCTGCTCTCTTTTAGATGTGCACTTTGATTTGGGTTGGCAGTCTGGCTTTCTACTACGTCTGGCAAAGCAATGAGGTATGGATTTGGTTTGGGTTTTGGATCTGAATCCATCCGCGGCAGGATGGCGAGACAAAACCAAAAGGACGGACGGATACCTTGTACTCTCGCTTTTACGGACCGGCGTTCTACGGCATCATGTGAAGCGATCATGTTTTTTTTTTCCTGATTTGCCAGGTCTTGGCAGTGTTGGGACAGATATGGCTGGTTGCGTCGTTGGCATTTTGTCTCTCCCTTTTGGGTTGAGGAAGTGATAGATTAGCGCTGGTTGAGAGCCAGCTAAACAAACATATGCCGTAGCTTTCACGAGCTGCAGGAAAAATGTTGCTTTCCGTCTACTTGTCTGAAGATCAGTAACTTGTCTCGTCCCCGTCTTGAACATACTAGCGAGTATCATGTTGTGTGTCGTATAAGAAGAGGTGTCTGCGTGTGACCAAGGAACGACTAGAGAGCCTTTGGGTGAAGGAAATGGCACTGCACAAGGTTTCTTTGAACACTGCCAGTCCGTTGCACCTTGTCCTTTCTTACAAGTCCTTCCTGTTCTATACCATACAATCATGAGGCAAAATATCTCTGGGTAACCAAAGACGTGCGACAACGAGGATTTGAACGGACATTTATACAGTAAATAATACATATTGTACACACGCAACGAACTAGTCAAGTCCCACCTCGGCCTCGACGATCCGATTCTGCTGGTATTCGGGCCCATGACCTGCGGAAGGTCCCGCGAGCGAGAAATCCAACATGGCACCCAAGGCACCAAATTCGGCCAGCCGGCCAGCGCCCACACCGTCGGCGACCCAGGTCTGGCTACGCATGCCGAAGGACGGTAAGCTCTTATACCACCACGCGGCACAAGTAAGCGCCGATCCGAGAGCCAGCACACCGCCGGCGAGCGCAGCGGTGCGTTTGGCGAGGCAGCTTCCGTCGGCCGCGGCGGCCTCTGCGCGCCGCCGGTTCTCGGTTGCGTATAGGTCGCCCAGCGTCGGGGTGACGCGGAGCACGTCGTCGAGGAAGCGGACGAGGGTCCTCGCTCCTCCCACGGCGCGGGGATGGCCATCCGTGGCAGCCGCGGCGGACCAGGGGAGGGGACCGGGGTTCTCGAGACAGGTGCGGTTGAGGTCGGCGGCGAGGGCGGACAGGGCGGGGAACTTGCAGGCGAGGACTTTGCGGAAAAAGTCTTGCGGGACGGGGGCGGCGGCGGCGAGGGCGAGGTAGCCGAAGGCGAGGCAGTCGAGGGAGGTGACGCGGGGGCCGGGACAGAGGAGGCGTAGGTTCGGGTTCGGGTTCGGGTCCGAGTCGGTGGTTGTTGTTGGCTGGGTTGTGCGGCGGAGGTCTTCGAGCACGGAGAGGGCGTCGACGGCCATGGCATGGAGGCGGATGGTGGCGGCTTCGCCGGGGGCCATCTCCTCCAGGACGCCCTTCTTGCGGCGGGTTGTCGGGAGGTGCTTGATGGCGGCGTCGAGGGCGCTGAGGTCGTTTTGGGCGGCGGGGTCGTCGGGGTCGTCGGAGAGGGGGAGGCCGGCGACGAGGTGGGAGACTCTTTCGACGGCGGCGGCGCGGCGGGCGGTGGGTACGGTCCAGGTCAGGGGGAAGGGGAGGATGGCGCTGTAGGCGGGGCGGGTGGTCTGGGACCAGTTCCGCGGTAGGGCGTAGAGGGTGAGGTCGAGGAGCGGGGCGATCTGGGAGGAGATGAAGGAGGTGTAGGCGGCCAGGTCGGCGCGCTGGGCGGGGGTTAGGTGTACGTCGAGGTCGTGGGTGGTGTGGCGGGAAAGATGGGCGACGACGGCGTCATAGCCTGTTGCCCAGGTGCCGGTGGCTTTGGAGCGGAGGGCCGGGAGGCGGTCTGGTAGACGGAGTTAGTTGAAAAGGTGGGTGTGTGTTGTTGGGTATTGGAAAGAGATGGGAGGTAGAGACGTACTATGGGGGGTGAGGGAAGGGTCGCTGCTGGGAGTGAGAGTCCATTCGGAACTGGGCAGGGTGTAGTGGAGGTAGGCGATGGCGGCCAGACACTCGGCGTCGATGGATGGGAGGCCAAAAGCCGGGCCCCATACATGGAGCTCAAAGATTGACATGGGAAGCCGGAGGGGATTCCTCTGTTCTGATGGACGAGAAGATGGATGGTTGTTGAATGGGGACGTCGTCGTGGATGCGGCCTGTTCCGTTTCCGGCACCCTGATCTTCACGTCGTGTTTTTACGTCTGAGACTGGAAGTGTGGCCGCAAAGCAAGCCGAGCTCAATTGGCAGGTCGTGCAAGCCTCGTGTTGATTAGTTTGTCGTTGTTTAGACTGAAGCCCGGTATCATCTGTATGTGTCAAGTCCAACGTTTTTCCATGACAGTCTAAACCTACAAGCCACAACGCGTGATCACGTGATGGAATCTGGGTCTGAGAGGGAGGTACCTACGCTGTAAGTACTTTGTACAGATAGAAGTCACGAGACGTAGATGGTGTTAGTCAGCACGGCATCGTCAAAGATTATGTAAGTAGACGTTTAGACAGTCCAAGAATGTCTAATCTCTGCCCCTGAATTGCCAAGACATGACGATATTCATGATGACATCTACGCCCGCTTTGCCAAGTACAATTGTTGGGAACAAGCTTGCAAAGACAAAGTTTCCGTACCTATACTTGGGACGGCGAGATGAAAAGGGGCTCTACGATGCACTTGTCTCTACCCCTGACGGTCGTTGCGAAACATGCAGCGACAGCGACATCTTTCGAGGGGACAAAGCGTCCGAGATGACGGAGGACTCCGCACATTGCGAGCATGTAAGCAAAATAACTCACGAGACTTGGCCTTTGGTCTGCCCTTGAAACGAGAGTGCACCGATAGACAGGACATACGGGAGACGAATAAAAACACCGCCCTCCACCGAGTGTGTGTGTGAGAGAGTGTGTGAGTGAGTGAGAGAGTGAGAGTGGGAGAGAGCCAAGAAGGGAAAATCAAGACAAGATGCTCCTCAACCGTACGATGCGACTCTTGGCCATCTCGGGCCCGTCGGGTATTGGTATTCTGTTTAGCCAGGGCCGCGGGTTCGGCGGCCATCTGCAATGATACGCCACGTCGCAATTACTCCCGTCCGTCCTTTGCGGAGAAGGCAGACGAGACGGGGTCAGTGGGAAATGGAAAATGGTGTCTTCTACGAGGCGGACTAAAAAAAAAAAAAAAAAAAAAAAAAAACTCACGTGAATTAGTCGGTTTTTGTTCCGCCCCGAGAAGGTCAACGGGAGCTTGCCAGCCGCCCTCTTCCTTTGTTGGGGGCCTCGTCGCTGCCGTGCCGAGTTGAAAGGGTCACCTGACCGAGTAGGACAAGCCATTGTTCAGCGCGCCGAGGACGATGCGAGCAAACTGCACCCCAGCTGTGTGCTGTGCTTGGCCCCAATACCACCCAACCTTGCCCGCATGGGCGCAACGGGAATTGAGCGACCGCACACATCCACACATCCCGATCGCCATGGAATGCAACTGCAACATTCAACTGCAACAGTGTACTTACTTAGTAGGGAGAAATGGGCAGTCCAAGAGCCGAGGCAGTGCAGACAAATGTCGATCCAATCTCACCACACCTCGACGCTGCTAAGAATGAGAAGCGCCGGCGCCCATGATGCAGACAGATAACACCAAGGAGATTGCCGGCAGAAAACAAAAATAGGTATACATACAACGTACATAATAAAGGGGTAAACGAAGAAACAAATGTCGCTCATACCACGCATCTGCATGCAGCATGTACGTTGTATGCACTCCCAGTACAAAATGCATCACGAGAGCGTTTCTTGTCTTGTGCTCATTTCGGTAATTCTCTTGTCCTCAGCCCTGCTTACCATTTAGTCGCTTTTGCGCGAAATACCGTTGTATCCCTCCCGTGTCCAAAGCGGTCTCAGGAACCCGAGACACCCACCAGCATAGTCGCGCCTTGTCTTTTCAATTGCTCGACTGTCCGCCTTTGTGGGGCATCTTCCCCCCAGTCTCACTCTGTCACGGAGCTGACTTGCACCTGACCTTGTACACGCCGAGAAGAAGAACGCCAAGATTGCGTAAACAAATTCATTTTCGTTTTCATTTCAAATGCATGCAGATCCAAATAAGCCAATTCATAACTGAGATTTCCACCGAGTCCCGGAGAATAAACCAATATGATCAAGGGTATCTACCACGGTAGGGCACCCCCCTATATTCCGACGCCATGCAAGAGAAACGACAAAGTATCAGCCAAACCGCGGCTGAAGAGCACCCCTGCCGCCTGATTTTCATCATCCCAGATACTCCAGATAGCCCTCCCCTCCCACTTCATAGAACTCGTTCCATCCCGATCCGTTACCATCACTGCCTGCTCGGGAGTAGAGCGAGGGCAGGCCATCATTGATTAAATGGTGATATGAAAAATGCTGTAGGCGTGTGGGGAGAAGAAGAAGAAAAGAGTGTAGAATAGGATACAGCGACGGAAGTAGCCGGTGGCGAGGGGGTCACTCCATGGCATTGCCTGCCGATGGAAGGGTGGCTTTGTGGTGTCGGTAGGCTCCTAGGGTCATGACATATCTCGAGGGTATGCAGACTTGTCGGCGTAGACTAGGTAGCCAACGACCCTTCCGACGTGCTGTGTTGCTGTCGTGTTGATAGTGTGGTTTGGGCGGATCGCTGCCGAGGTGTGGGTTCCTAGGGCAGCGTCCTGGTGGGTGGTACATCGCCCCAACCCGCCGTAGGGAGGAGGGGGAGACCAGAGGTGGTGTGCTCAAAGAGGCTGAGAAACGGAGTGCCGTGCAACCCGCTTAGGTGGATGCGGACAGCGGAGGATGAGCAGTTGTGTGGATTCGTACACTGGAGAGCCAGAGTACTGTGCCGTAGAATGCAAATTGACTGCATCACGAGTCGAATTGGTTCGCCGAGACCAGAGGTAGAGCGCGCGTGCCAGAAAGGAGGTCACCAAAATCCTGGGTTCATGGTCCTTAACCCCTCTTCGGGGTGGGAGGCAGAGGCCGGCTCGGGGGAGGGCCAGGGCAGGGAGGAAGCTGGGAGGGGCGCTGGGCGGGCATCTCGTCGAAGTTGGTGGTAGAAGCCATCGGTGTGGTTGTGATGGTTTGTTTTGTTGATCTGTGAGGCCAAAGGCGAGGCAAGCAGTGCTGGCGGTTGAGCTGGTGGTTGAGGCTTGGGAGCTTAGCTTGTAGACTGGTAGGTCGTCTAGAGATGTTGTTCTTGACTGTTGCTGAGATGATGCGAACCGGTTGGTTAGAGCTGGTGTAGTTGAGAAGAGTCAAGATGCTTATGGAGGAAAATGGAAACTAGAGGCATGGGATCAGAGGAGAGGGGGTCGCGCTTTATGTATTGTATTCACAGGCACAAGATGGCCGAGGAGACTCGAGCAGCTTTGGTATTTTGGCGCCCGTTCCCGTTCTCCTACACTTCGGACATTGTACGGTATATCCACACCCCCCTCTATTTCCACCCATCCCACCCCAACCCCCACCCCTTGTACCCACCTGTGCGGACACCTTATGATCAGGCTTTGCGGAATTGCAGGGGAAGTACATCACTGGGGAATTCCGCTGTACATACAACGTACTTCGTACATGATACAGTATACAACGATACACTCCGTTGTACATTAGCCGCGAATACTCTAAAAGGAAATATCAAGTCCTCTCAGTCCTTGGCCGCAGCCAAAGCGGGCCGATGCCAAGCAGACGCCGAGAACAACGTCATTCAACTTCACTTCCACCGCTGTTCCGGGCAAATACTAATTCAGGTGCCAGGTCTCGTAGGTGATGTTGCCAGATGATACGCCTGGTTGAGGTAATCTACGTGACAAATGTGTACATCTTTCTGCTTACTTGCACTAATACTCCGTATCGTCCGAAGCCGTTCACCATTGCGCCGATGGTCAGATGAAAGATTGGAAATCAGCTTGACAAGCGCCGCTTCGGTGGATCGGTCAGTGGGCGCCATTAGACGATAATCTCACTAACGATGTACCTAGAGACTTCTCTCATTTTGTAATCCTTCTTCCGGCAGTGACGCAAAAATGAAACAATGCTGGGAATGTCCGCCCCACTTAGTCTATCCATTCCCCTGTCGATATAATAACATGTGGCTTTTCCTTCCCCTGTCGCACCTACTCTGACCCCTGGTTTCTTGGCTAATTCCCCGTCGTAAGTACTGGTACATCGACCTTCCTTTCAGGAAACGTCTCTGCCTAATCCGCTACTTTGTTGAAATACCGACACGCTGGAAGAACGGGACCTAGCTGCTGCAGTCTGGTGGGGGGTTCGTGGGCGATCATGTGTTCAAATTTTTATTGCTTTTTTTTTCTTCCTTTTTTCCGCCCACAAACGCATTTCTTTTTGCCTAGAGCTGTGCGGCGGGTGCATACGTTGCAATCTAATAACCTCGTACGCATCACGACCTCTCTTCTTACGGATAATCTCCTTTTGTTTTATAAAATCATCCGCTGGACAGAATCTAAAAGTAACCAAGTACCAACTACAACGTACTTGAAAGGGATAATACAACGTACTACAACGTACATACGAAGTACGTGGGATGTTGAATTCGGCTTGGTCGATTCTTTGATTTACGAGGTTAATTTCGGAGGAAATTTAAACCTGGTATCGTGATATGTGGCCTCGGAGATCGTCAAACCCTTATGTACAACGTATTACACGTGTACCTACGTTGCAAGTACTCTTACAACACACTCCGATTAAATTAAAACGGCAAACGAGAGGGGAATAAAAGTTTGATTGTCGCTTTAATTATCATCTCCACCCTTGCAGCAGGCAGATCGTCCTCAACCCTTTTCTCTAGTTTATGAATGCATTCCCTTAGCAAATCGCGGGGGCCTTTTTTGTATTTTCCATTTATTTATTTGGGTGAATTTCCCGTGTGCCGTAACCCTACATAGGGGGTTTCTTCGGGACACGATGGCCCCAATCAGTCACTCAATCCCAACAATCAATTCAACTTTGCGCTTTGTCCCGGCGGTTACATAGATCACGGGGCATTGTCGTGCTGCTGTCGCCCAAATGCCCCACCATCCGTTTACCACATGCGTTGTATGAGATTGTTTGGTTTCTGACCACTATGAGTCGCCGAATCAGCGTGGATTTTATCCTTATCAACAGGGCAGTCTTCTCGATCCTACGTTCCGCCATAATATGACTCAATGACACTTGTAGATTTGCGGTGAGCGTCCATCGTGTACCGGCAAGTACAGCGATGTAGGGCTATCATTTTAATCCTTGCCATCCTCACGTCACGTCAGGCAGCCATCATCGGACCCCGCAAGGGTCTTGCAACGTACAATTAAAGCTATGACTGATTGACGTCGTCACGGACATGGGGACAAAGGCCAGATGACGAAACAGGGCAATTCTGTGGGTATCCGTGAATCGAAGACAGGTTACCTAGGATAGGGGTGACAAAACGCAGACTGTTCTGATCCGCTTTGGCGCCCAGCGCAGCGGGTCGTCGAGGACTTCCCATCCTCCACCTACATTTCCCCATGGGCAATGTTGCTTTTCCTTTTCTTTAAAAAAGAGTTAAAGCAAATGTGGGGGGTATCTACTTCAAGTCCCATACAACGTACGTTGTAATGACCAATAATGACCGACATGGCATTTCAGCGCGAGGGTTACAGGTTACTGTCCCACATCGCATCGATCGAACGTGCCGAGCATTGTGTCTGTACGAAGTACGTGTAATGTACGTGTACAACGTAATCCGCTACGGCAAGCTTGAGATCACGTTGTGTGTGCCCAAGGCATCCAAGACAGTTCGCACCTGTTCCCGGCTTTCCGAACCTCACCCTCACGAGACCACCGAGTGAGTACCCATGACAGAAAATCCCGTCCCATGCAGCCCTACCAATCCTACACCCCGTACATACAGCGTACAAACACGCACAGGCACTCGTCCAGGGCGGCTGTGCAGGGCGCAACGTGGCCGCCCGATCCGCCCTCCCGAACAGACGCCCGATAGGTACGTTGTACGTTGTATGCCTTGCTTTAATCCTGGAGGGCTGACTGCTGACTGCGGACTGGACTGCCGACCACTAATACGGCGGTATCGCGATCAAACAGAATTTGTCCCACCGAAGAAGCCCTATGTGACTCATCCCACCTAATTTCAAGGGTCGACCTTTGGCCGTTTCACGGCACAGAGAGCGCTGTTCTTGACCGCTGATGTACGAATATGTAACTTGTGGGAGGCCAAGCCAGCCAACATGGCAAACGACTCACCAACCCTTCGGCACCGTCGGCTCTTGTATGGCACTCGCCCGACACTGTCTTGATCCCGAAGATTCCTAATTATTCGACAGGCCGTGGGTCCGTCCCCAGAGCCAACCAACACGTCAAGAATCGGGAGGTCGTACCGGTACATGCCTACTTTGGACGTGACGAAGGCTTCCAGAAGCAGTGGGTACCAGCACTAGACCTCTTCCGTTACACGTGTTACCCCCACTTCGTCCCATTCATGCTAGGGGAGTGAGTCCTCTAATCGCGGAGTACAACGTACACTACAACGCACACACCGCACTCGGGTATCGGAGGACTAGTAGTGTAGCGCAGAGTTCGGTAAGGCGAGGTGAGGTCAACAGGCAGCTCCCTGCGAGAATCTAGCGGTCAAAGGCTAGGAGGGAAGTTTGACAGAAAATTATTAGGGCAGTAGCACACTGATTATTGATGCCAATTGATTGGCAATTTCCCCCTTTAATGTCGGTCGCGCCGAGACTTTGCCTTTCTTAGTCTTGATTGGTTGTTATATTTCTTAAATTTTCCTTTTCCTTTTCCTTTTCCTTTTTTTGTCTTATCATTCGTACTTCCAAGACGTTACGGCGCCTGGAATTCCGGTCCGCGGCACTTTATATATGAGATGATCGCCGTTTTTGCCGTTTTTGCCCTTTACGTCGCATGGCGTGGGTCCGAATGCCGACAAGTTCTCTCTCGTCCGAAGAGCCGAGCTTTTCAGGTCCGGGAGACACAACCGAGCGCGGCGCGAAGAATATTCTCGACGATACCAACGGTCAGATCGAACCGCAGAACTGAATGCCATCTCACTAGCCCCTTAACTGTCTCGGGAGCGAGCGAAGTTTCATGTGTCCCTGTGACCTGCTACGTTGTACGCCGCGCACTGCCAAGCTGGTAGCCAGATTTTGTTAGACGTAGCGGTAGGAAATACGAATAAGGAGAGTACGAAGGTACATAGCCCTCGGTTTATCACAACACGTGGCTGTGTCACCCATGCGCAGTGGTTCCCAAATTCCGAAAAGGTTACAGATTGGACGTGAACTAGGTGGAGCGGACCAATAGTTTCACAGCAATTTCGACTTGACGTTTTTTTCGGGTCTTTCTCCGGATCCACTGTTACCATAACGGGGCGATGCTGTTGCGGAAACTCACCGTCTTTTCGGCATGGCATACCTATTCGTATTGGTAACACTGTACGTTGTATCTGACAACTGTCGTCATAGGTCTTTCAATGTCTACGTTGTATACTTGGCAACAGTGACCACCATGTGCCCAGTTACAAGAGTTACAAGGGAGTGTGGCAGGGGCGGTCGATGAGACAAGCCAAGCAAGTGTCGTGATTGATCCGAGGAGCTGGCACGGTTTGAAGTTGGGAAATTGCACTTTCGAAGGAATTGCGATATCGCTCCGACGATGGTTGAGAATTGTTGAGGCTCGGCATTCTATCCTAATTTACAACGTGCCCTTCTGCCAAATTTCCGCTATTCCTTGTTGAGCTCACATGTCAATACAAGTTACCTAAGCGCACGCATGATGAACGGAAGTACGCGTAAGAATATAATCTCTTGCGGCTCACTACCTACGAACAAAGTACAACGTACACGTACTGAACCCGATCATCTACACTACACACAATATGATCCATATCACCGAGTAAGTTTTCGGAAGGATCAGCCGACTGGTCAACAATCGAACGGTCGATGGTTTGGTCTTGGTGTACGTCGTATGGTATATGCCCCAAGCTTCATCAGACCGGGTTGGATTTGTCATTACAACGAGTAAGGGAAAAAGAGAGAAGTAAAAAGGAGGCTATCAATCGTCACCGATGACGTGGTGAGGTGTCAATTCCTACGGAGTAGTTCGTATGTACTATAGCCAAACGACAAAGCCCTCTCGTTTCACATTTTAGCCAAGTCAGCTGCAAACGACACACGACACGGACATTGACACCCCGCTATTCTCAGCTGACTCGGGCTATATTCGGATTGGAACAGGCCGCTGAATGGATACAGCCACAGACGCCTGGCCGAGAAGATACAACGACGTCGTTGACTTACATAATCCACCTCACCGTTCTCATGGAACGCCACGAATATGGTGTGCGGTGAACTATTGACCTCGCTAAATCCACGCCAGGGACGAACGAGGCTTCGGCCTGCCCGGAGGCTGAGGTCTGGAATTCTCTATTATTATACCCTATTTTTATCTGTTCCTTTCATCGTCTGTCCCGCAGCTACCGAATCGCGTGTTTCGCGCGGTACAACTACACGGCTGCGGCTCTCTCCGTTCCCGAGGCTTACGTTGTATAATAGCCTCTCTCATCGCTCAGCCACCGAAACGAACATGACGGAATTATATCGTCTTCAGCCCGTCTTGTCGGTCTGCTTGGCCCAGACCAATCCACGCGGTGAAATGCAATGCCATGAGGGGTACTTTTTTCGTAATATTCTGCGCGGGCCGTATTCCAGGGGAGTAGGCGGTGCCTTGTAGTGTATTGTGTGGCTGGTCCGCGAGCAATACGTTGTACATACATCATCAGGCATACGTTGTATTGTCGCCAACGCGCCCGCACACATGGGGTAAGACACCCAGCGATGCATTCTTGTACCTATACTTTCAATGGCGTCTTGAATATACAGTACTGCATTCTAGCCACCTCCAGTCTCACCTCGTCATGCATCAACAACACAGCCTCACACATGGCACACACCGAGCTGTCTGGGATGTGCTTACCAGGCTGGCAACACTACCCAAGCACACATATCTTCAGTCATGGACCGGACCCGTCGTGCTAACGATCTCCCCTAATCAATCTCCACCTCATTTTCCCAGTATGTACATTACATATACATACGTTGTATAACGTAAACTTACGGTGAGGCTTTCTTCCACGTGGAAATCAGGGGAACTCGGATGGTCGACGAATCACAGACAGCCAATGGCGAGGACCCCGGTGGCTTTGCCGGAAATAGGAATCAAGCCACGGAAGCGGAATGTGTGGCTGATTCTCGGTGACTTGTTTCGGTGCACTTGCTTTCGGAGAAACGACTCGATTCTGTTCCGCACCCCTTTTTTCCTTTCCTTTCTTTTCTTTTTCTTTGCCTCCTTTTGACAACAAGCATTGGCATTAGTTGTACTACGTGTATGTAACGTTTCCATAAACTTGACGGTGAGCCAAGTAAATCACTGGCACAGTTGATATGATCGGCCATGACCGCTGCGACGGTGCGAAACGAACGCATCTCATCACAATGGCCGTCACTTGATGATACCCATGACAAAAGAGATAAGCTTAAAGCCGCTGCAAAAGACCAAGGCCTCGGCATCTATCGTATTCACTCCGTGTACACCGTAACATTAGGCTTTAAGAGCTTCGCGAGCGCATAAACAACACGGCAGTGTTTGATGCCTGGGGTTGTCTTCAGAAGGGTGAGTGGCACAATGTCGTACATAATCCCAACCTTTGCCAAACTCCGTACGACATTATGGGTTAGAAGACCTCGGCATCATGCCCTGCATCTCTGTACGGAATATGTATGTACATGTTCTGCATTACGTGCGGACCAATCCATTGCCATGGCTCAGATCGACCTGTGGCTGACGTGCATCTGGACAAGCGGGATAAGTACACTGATACTCCCAGCCCCCTCCTCTCATTCCACTGGCCTGGCAAAGAATTGAACGACTTACCTTACCGGATGCGTATGTACGGAGCAGAGAATGAGGGTGGTTGAGGGGAACCCCCCCCCCCCCCCCCCCCCCCCCCCCCCCCCCTTCGCCAAGTCTCGTCAATGTGCAATACAACGTACGTTGCACAGAAGTTCAAGACGCCAAGAATGTGTTTTGCGGAGCGCGAAAACGGGAGTAGCCTGGGGCTAGCGCGACATGTCCAGAGGGCCCGCGCCGGTCCTACCCGAGCCCGCCGGGCCAAGACATAGAGGTCTGTGTTACAAAGGCCATTCGTCATTCGACTGTTGTTCGTGTTTCGCCTGATGTACGTTGTATGTACGTGTACACATGAGATTAGGCAGGCCGGACGGATGGAGAGACAAAGATGCGTTTGAAACTCGACAGGGCTCAGGGGCTGCGTGAAATGAAGTATGATAAGGGAAAGACAGGGCAGGGCAGGGCAGGGCAGGGCAGGGCAGGGCGTAAGGCAATCGCCGTTGATTGTCCTGGAACTTGCCAGAAAGGTACAACGTACTCTAGGGATTACAGGTACCTGGGATTGGAAGTACATTACGGTATCTACTAGGTACAGTATGTAAGTCGCCCGATGGTAGGGGAGTAAGACACCATGGAGATGCGCGGTCGACCACTTCCCTATGCTTCCCAAATGACGAGATGGATTCCTCACCGACTTGCTTCCATTCCGTGCCGCTTGTCCTGCGCACCCTCTTCCCGCACGTCCTCCCATCGAATTAGTCATGAATACATAGTTCATTCGCATCCTTGCCAGACACGAATTGGGCTGGTTCTTTCCTGTCCCCTGTCCTGGCCCTTGTCAGTCCAAATTACTTTGTGCTCATTGATGACCCGAGGCGTTGGAGAGGATTCATCCTTCGGCCTTTTCACTTGGGTTCCCAAGGGGCCCCAGTCGACAGGGTGCTGTCCTTTGTACATGTACAACTACATATGAACGGACTGACTGACGGAGCACATCGTGGACAGACCAGGGGTCGGGAGTCTGTCTGCAATGACCACCTGCACCGTTGACAGCGGGGTTCACAAACAGGATTAGGAAGCACGTACATACAACGTCCGAGGTAGGGTATAATAGTAGGGAAACGCTGACCATGATGTGCGGCGCAGCAGAACGGCTTTCAGAGACCGTCGCACAAAGCTGTCACAAACAAGGAACCCTGGCATTGTCTGTCTTTCTTTCTCTGCTATGTCTTGTCTCCCAGTCCTGCCGTTGGCGGCCGAGGGGTGTTGCCGGAGCTGTTGTCACGGTATGGTATCGCGACTCATTACCCCCATGAGCCTCTACCCCCATCACTTCTGCGCCATTTTGCATATCCATAGCGTTAGTAATGAGATAGGCCGGGGTGTCAAGGTACAACACGGCAGGACCACGAGTTCGCATCGGACAAAGCATGGATGCGTACGTTGTATGTAGCGGAGTCCTGAGGTCCTGAGATGCCAGGGCCCCTGTCGGCCGTGTCAGGGATCTCATCAGCTGACCCAGCCAGAGGGTAAAGAGCGGGGTGCGACGCGGATCGGGCGCAGCGCCAAGAAAGCATTTTTTTTTTATAGAAATGGCCAACGGGTTGTGCTGTGTGTGGTTCCTCTCTGGGGTTGCGCCGAGGTAATGTTGACCCGTTGTGAAGGGAGGACGGTACGGTACGTCAAGCAGGGTATAGACATCGCGAGCCAATCCATGGTCCATAAGGAAAGCTCCGATGTCCAGCCTGCCTACAAAGTAATAGTAATGCTTATCCCGCATGGTATCGTCAGGGGCCAGAACCAATCGTGACGTAGGACGACTCGCCCAACTATCCGCCTATCTTTGTGCTGATGCAGTCAAGGACTAAACTGGACCGAGAGACCGACGAAATAGGTCACATATAGGGTGGTGTACAGCGTAGTATGTACGTTGTAAGCCTGTTGTTCGGTATGCTGCCTCCTCGGTCAAGGCTGCAGCAAAAGAGGGGAACGAAAGTTCGATGACGGCTCCCTCACAAGTCTCGCCAGGGCAACGGTTCTCGGTATCCAATGAGCATCTCCATCGGGCCACCCAAGCTAATTCCAGTGCCTGGGGGCGTTTCCCCCCGCCGGGGTAAAGAAAGACAGAATCGAAAAGGGGAGGGTGTGTAATGGTGGTTAGGTAAACGGGCATCACACTTTGGCATATCGAGAAGCGGACTGTCTTCCAAGTCCCATGTGCTCAATCAAAGCAACGCCCCTGTCCCGTCACATCACATGGGCAGCCTGAGTCTGGCTTTCGAATAAGATTATGTCGATGATCCCAGCCCAAACAGGGAGTCCTTCCCCCCCTACCCCAGCCTTCTTGGGAAGGTCGTTTGGGTTGGGAATACGTCTCGCGGCCGCTTCATTGTCTGGTACCAGAATGGACCAAACACACCACCCCTGGCTCAGCCCAACCTTTGTCTGCTGTGGGCGGAAATGGCGCAGTTGCCAAGGCGTGGGATGGGTAGTATCGTCGCCGCGCATTCGCGACGCCCAAGTGCGAATATCACGGATATCGCAACCCCTCCCCTTTTCTTCTTCCCCCCCATCTTCTCCCCCCGCAAACTAATTTCTTGCGTCAAGACCCCCGCGAACATCTATGACGCATCCTCCTCTGCTCCCGGGTTAGGCGCCTGGGTGGAGCTGATCCAGTTCTCCATCACCGCTTGTCCCGCGGGCTTGTCAGCCCTTGCGGCCGCTGCACTTGCTGTCCGTTTGCCAGTGGATCGGCTGGTATCGTTGTTGCTGTTGCTGCTGCTGCTGCCACCGGCGCCGCCTTCCCGCTTCTTGACCACGAGGCAGAGCACGCGACCGTATATGGCAAACCCTTCAAACGTGACGTCCATGGCCAGTTTCTTCTTGTCATCCGTCTCGTCGTCGTCACCCCCGTCCGTGGCTTGTTTCCTCCGTCGTTTGGGAGGTGGGGGGCCCGCGTCGTCCGAGTCGATCTCAATGGTCCCAGTACCTGCGTCTTGGTCTGCCTCGTCCTGGTCATCTGATGATGCTCTAAACTCGTCGTCCTCGTCCTCATCATCGTCATAGTCGTCGTACGTCGCAGTTTGGCGCCGCCTCTTGGGTCGCACCGTCTCTGTCTCTTGGGCGGAAGGTGGTATGCCTTCCAAAGCAACAGCGGGTTCCTCATCGCTCTCCTCTCGCAGTACAATCGGCTCGGTCTCAGTATCTCCGTCTGCATCTATGTCGACAGGCGCGTCACTGGCCATGCCCGTGAGCTTCTTCGAGTTGGACTTCAACTTGCTCGTAGCCTTGTCCCTGAAGTGTTTCTGCTTTGTGAGCAGCGAATGCCGTGTAGTAGTCTCGGTGAGGAAGATGGAGACTTCAAAGTCATCTAGTCGCCGTTGGACAAAATAATGTTAGTTCTAAGCCCTGGCTGTCACATCCGGCTCTTCGATCCTACTGGAACGACACCCGGGTCGCAAGAACAGCAAGGGGAGTCATTCTAACGAACCTTGCACGACGACATCCTTGATGCTCTTCTTCTTGTTCTTCTTACTTGTGCGCTCGCGCTCCCTCTCTTCGCGTAGCTTGGGAAGGACCAGCGGGCGGATACTCTCAATAACCTTGGGGAGGATGGGGTTGCGTGGATTCAGAAGCCAAGTGTGGACTAGAGCTGGGTTGTCGAGGTAGATGCGGCATTCAAGGACTGAGTACTTTGTTATGCGTAGATATCGGCGTATTGGAGCCATAGGGCCAGTTCTGGGATTCGATCAACCTCTACAAGGACGTTCTGTTGGCGGCTAGTTCGACTTGTACGTGACGCGAAGGTGGACGGTTGAGGATGATGGTGCTCAAGGATCCCGAGCACGACAGCTTGGAAGGCGATAAGCAGATCCCAATCTAATCTAATCTAATCTATCGATGTGGGGACCAGCTCCTATCTAATCTAATATCCGTACTGTCCCGACATACTTCGTACAGTGTACATCGTTAGGTACCTAGGAGGTACAACTGCCATCAAACGCGCCAGATTCGAGACAACGCGCCTAAAAAGATTCCCCACCAGAAATTTGTCCCACCATCTTCGCCGTCACTGCGCAGACCTCGGATGCAGCCCATTGAAGGTCAGAGTCAAACTGCTATGATCCAAGGGAGACCATGTCGAAGTCATGGACCTCGACCTTGAGGCTGCCCAAGTCCCCATTCCCGTAAGCTTGCCTCCATCATAAGAACTTCCACCGTCCCTCTTCCGTCCCTCCCTGACATCGATACAGTCCTAGACCTCTGCCACAGTTCCGAGCGGAATACCTACGACGATGCACCGATGATTTTTACAAATGGCAGCAGGCAAACCGGTCCGGTGGTCGGTTTGTTCTCCACGACGGCCCTCCCTACGCCAATGGCAGCCTCCATGTCGGGCACGCCCTCAACAAGGTCCTCAAGGACATGATCAACCGAGTCAAGGTGCAGCAAGGCTATCGCGTGCAGTATAGTCCGGGATGGGACTGCCACGGTCTGCCCATCGAACTCAAGGCCTTGGGCGCTTCACAAGGGAAGGGCATGACACCTGTCCAGATCCGCCAAAGCGCCAGGGAACTCGCCACCAAGACCCTCCTGGAACAGATGGACAGCTTCCGTTCATACGCCGTCATGGCTGATTGGGATGCCCGGTGGACCACTATGGATCCGGATTTTGAGATCCGCCAGCTACGTCTGTTCCAGCAAATGGTCCGCGACGGCTTGATCTATCGCAAGCACAAGCCCGTGTACTGGTCCCCTTCCTCGAGGACGGCATTGGCCGAAGCCGAGCTCGAGTACAACGAGAACCACGTCTCCACGGCTGCCTACATCCGCTTTCCTGTCGCCGATGCGTCTCTGCCTCGCGAGATACGAGAGGCGATGGGGAAAACATTCCAGGGGACCGTGTACGCCATCATCTGGACGACTACGCCCTGGACGCTCCCCGCGAACCGGGTGCTCGCCGTACACGATGACCTGGACTATGATATCGTCCGTGTTGGAGCCGATAATGCGTACATTGTTGCTCAGAGCCGGAGGGATATCCTCCCGACTATTTTCCCGGATGCACAACTTGAAACGCTCATCACCATCAGAGGAATCAATCTGAAGCAGCTTCAGTATGTCAATAAGCTGCGGGGCAGGAACGCACCCCTGCAGCCTGTTATTCACGCCGATTTTGTCTCTGCGGATTCCGGCTCCGGCCTGGTCCACTGCGCCCCTGGCCACGGCTTCGAAGACTACGAAGCATGTGCAGCCCTAGGCATCGATGCGGCCGCTCCCATTGACGACGAGGGCCATTTCACCAAGGACGCTTTCCCCGATGCACCCGAGAGGCTGACGCAGGCGTCGTCCATTCTCAAGGGAGGCAGTAAGGCCGTGTTGAAGCTTCTGGAAGAGCACGCCGATGTCCTGCACTTGGAGAAGTACAAGCACAAGTACCCGTACGACTGGCGCACCAAACAGCCCGTCGTGATCAGGGCGACGGCCCAGTGGTTCGCAGACGTGGACTGCATCAAGGACAAGGCTCTCGAGGCGCTGCAGAGCGTCAAGTTTATTCCCGAGTCGGGCCGAAAGAGGCTGGAAAGCTTCATTGTCGGGCGCAGCGAATGGTGTATATCTCGCCAGCGGGCTTGGGGGGTCCCCATTCCTGCGTTGTACGACCAAGAGGGCAATGCCGTCGTGACGGACGAGTCGGTAGACCACATCATCAACGTCATCCGAGACCGCGGCATCGATGCCTGGTTCTCAGACGCTCCCGACGAGCCCGCCTGGATAGCCCCCTCCCTCAAGGGTACCGGTACCTACCGCCGCGGGATGGACACCATGGATGTTTGGTTCGATAGCGGTAGCAGCTGGACATTGACCGGAGGCCAGGCCGATGTCTACTTGGAGGGTTCCGACCAGCATCGGGGCTGGTTCCAGTCGAGTCTCCTCACCCACGTAGCTGCTGCGCAGAACAGCGCCGCTGCCACGTCGGACAACCCAGGGAAGCCTGCCACGCTATCGCCTTTCAAAACCCTCATCACACACGGCTTCACCCTTGACCAGAAGGGGCAAAAGATGTCGAAATCTCTAGGTAACATCGTCTCGCCCAACGAAATCATGGACGGCACCCTGCTGCCGCCCATGAAACTGCGCGGCAAGGAGAAGAAGGCGGCAAAAGGCCCGACCTACGATGCCCTCGGGCCAGACGCGCTACGCCTCTGGGTCGCCAGCTCCGAGTTCACCAGGGACGTGGCCATCGGCGAGGCCGTCCTGAAGTCGGTCCACACGGTCCTGGTCCGGTACCGCACCATCATGCGCATGCTCCTCGGCTCCATGCACAAGGAGGCACGCACAGCGCCCCTGACGACCCTTGACAGCATCGCCCTCGTGCAGCTCTCCGACGTCATGCGCGAGGTGGGCACCGCGTTTGCGAGCCATGAATTCTACAAGGCCTTTAGCGCGCTGAATCGGTGGGTCGCCAACGACCTCTCTGCCTTTTACCTCGAGGCGTCCAAGGACCGGCTGTACTGCGGGGACGGTGGCGGCGTCTTGGAGCCCATCTTCCACGGCTTCTTGCGCATGCTCGCACCGATGACTCCTGTTCTCGTCGAAGAGGCGTGGGAACATCGCCCGGAATGGATGGCCGCTGATACGTGAGTTGCCTGGCTTTTTGCGACCTTTTTTTTTTCCCTTGACTATTAGCTTAACTGGATCTTTTAGGAACCTCGTTCATCCTCTCCACGCTTTGTATGACGCGCCGCTATCCGATACATCCCGCTTGCGCCTCGACGAGGAGACCATTCGTAAAGACATCCCGACTCTCATGGCCGTCCATTCGGCCGTCAAGGCAGCCCTCGAGCAGGCCCGCCTTGCCAAGGTCGTCGGCTCCTCTCTACAGAGTGCCGTCGTTTTATCGTCGTCGAACGAAGCCGTCAACCAGACACTGGCGCGGTACGCAGACGAGCTGGACGCCATCTTTGTCGTCTCTTCTGTGGATATAAACGCATCTGCGCCTGCGGGCCCGGAATGGGCCTATGTGCAAGAGTTTGATGTGGACGGTGGTGGCGTGCAAAAGGGAACCGTCACGGTGCTCCCGCCTCGGCAGCATAAGTGTCCCCGGTGTTGGAGATATCTCGCCGTCGAGGAGGATGCTCTCTGCCAGCGGTGCGATGACGTTGTCGCCAGGATGTGATGTGTTTTGTATATTACATGTCATGTAGAATATCGTGTACTACAGTTGTAGAATAAGACTTGATACCCCTCAAAGCAACCCTACCCTTGGCTGCATGGGATCGTCCATCATTACCTGGTTCTTGAGACGAGTATATGCATACAGGCCATACGTCCTAAGGCACACTGCCTACGACTTGACATGTCGCTCTCTCCTGCGCCGGACGCATTAATCATTTTTGAATTGAACAAGCTCCATTTCTGTCCGATGCCTGGGATCAAGACCACGCGAAATTGTTCCATTCCATGCCTACCAAGAATGCTCTATGCCATTAAAGCGAAAAAAAGGTGAGGTGACTTGGGCCGCCTCAGATCTGCCGAATCTCCTTGCCAACCATCTCCGGCCGTTCCACCTCCCACTCGTCACGAATGACGGCAAAGGCAAGGTCGCTCACAAGCAAGCTCTGGGCGAGACTCCAGACGAGAGTGATGGCGTAGAAGAAATTGGCATTGCCGCTGCCAGCGTAGATCCAGAGGTAATAGAAGGCGGGGCCGAGGAACGACGCGTAAAGGATGGCGGCGGCGGCGACAAAGGGATAGCGCATGACGGGGAAGAGGTGGCGGTACAGCGGGAGGACGGCGAGGAAGAGGGCGGTGTCGGCGATGGACGGGTAGGGCTTGAAGATGGCAAAGATGCCGAGGAGGCAGGCGAGGGCGGCGAGGGGCTGGGCGCGCAGGCGGACGCAGAGGCCGCCGACGTAGCTGGCGAGGTGGAGCCAGAAGACGGCGAGGAAGAAGGCGCGGAACGAGTCGAACATTTCGACGAAGAAGTACCACCAGAGGCCGACGTTCGGGGTCAGGTCCGAGAGGGTCAGCTGGACGCCGTAGGTTGCGGGGAGGAAGGCCCAGGAGCCGCCGGTCAGGAGGGAGGAGAGGCCCAGGAGGGCGGCGAGGGTGGCTGCGGCGGCACCGACGTGGGTGGCGGCCCAAGGGAGCCAAGGGGGAGGTGGGGAGGGAGGTGGTCCAGGGGTTGGCGGGCGGCGGTCGTAGGCGAGGAGGAGGAGCGGCGGGAGGAGCAGGAGGGGGTATAGAGAGAGGTAGCCGGCGAACGTGAGGGAGATGATGGCGGTCAGGGGGGCTCCCGAGACGGCGTTTGCGATGGCGTGGAGGATGGCGCAGGACGTGAAGACGGAGGTGGATCGGCCGATGCATGTTGCGATGGTGAAGGGGTTGAACAAGAAGCTAGAGCCGGGCGGCGCAACAATCATTGTCAGAACGGAGCTGTTCCAAAGTGGCCGAGATCCCTGGGTTGAGGGGCGGGGAGAGGTCAACTTACAAGGCAGCGACGGCCAGACCAGACCAGCGCTTTTCTCTCCTGGGCGAGGTGAACCTCTTGGAGGCACCGGCCTCGCCCGATTCGGCAATGCGCGTCAGGGCGTCGGCGGTCAGGAGATCGATGAGAATGTAGAGCAGGGCGGTGAAGATGGGATAGGAGCGGACATTTGGGAGGAGGGAGAAGAGCGGAAGGAGGAGAGGCGCCTGGTGATAGACACCGCCGTCGTAGGGGGAGACATTATGGTTGTAGAGGAAGAGACCTTCTTGAACTGAACGGGTTTGTTAGAAGAGGTCGCTCAAAAGGAGATTTCGTCAGGTCATTGGAAGGAAGGGCAGCGGCAACAGGGAAGGCTGGGAGCTTACGGCGCTTGAAGCTGGTGACGGGGGTAGAAACCTCGACGCGGCCGGTCAGGAAGTCGGGGAGGCCAGGGAAGCCGACGAACAGGATGAGACGCAGTGCGGCCGCTGCAAGGTAGAGGCCAGTTTTGCCTCTTGGAGTCATTGTGCCGCGGTTCATGTGCGCCTCAGTCCAAGACCATGGCAACAAACGAGACGAGAGGTCGAAGTTGTGGATCACGTCGTCGTCTTGGACACCACGAAGTCGATTGACGATTGACACTTGCGCCAAGTGGAGGCCCACATATTTGAGTCCAAGCAGCATATTAGTAAGGACACGAAAGTGGACCGTGCACTTGGGCGGTCAAGGATTTAGATTAGATAAGACCGACCAATAAGCGTTTATCTGGTCAAGTGGCCTACTGGGCGGTGAGATTGTAACCGGCAGAAAAAAATCAATGGGCGATGGAAGTTGGAAAAAAAAAAAAAGGCAGTTCAACGGGAAGAAAAAGTGCCCCGCTGCCAGAAAGAAGCTTGAAGCTTCCACACTTTCTGCCACGCGAATCAAGGTCGACTTTGAACGACCGACAAAACAACTAGACAACTAAACAACTGCAAAGATGGGAAGATTGAAGAAAAAAGGCCAGGCCGGTGCGGCCAAGAACTACATCACCCGCACCCAGGCCGTCAAGAAGCTGCAGATCAGCCTGCCCGATTTCCGCAAGCTCTGCATCTGGAAGGGCATCTACCCTCGTGAGCCTCGCAACCGCAAGAAGGCCAACAAGTCGGCCACGTCGTCGACCACGTTCTACTACACCAAGGACATCCAGTACCTGCTCCATGAGCCGCTCATCCAAAAGTTCCGCGAGCAAAAGTCGTTGGAGAAGAAGATCTCGCGCGCCCTCGGCCGGGGCGACGTCGGCAACGCAAAGAGGTTGGAGGGAAACGCGGCGCGGCCCGAGAAGACGGGGAGGCCCAGGTACACTCTCGACCATGTCATCCGTGAGCGGTATCCGACCTTCAACGACGCCCTGCGGGACCTCGACGACTGCCTGTCCATGCTGTTCCTGTTCGCCAACCTCCCCTCGACCTCGACTGTCCCCGCCACCATGATTGCGCGGTGCGAGCGGCTCTGCCTCGAGTTCCAGCACTACCTCATCGTCTCCAAGAGCTTGACCAAGTCGTTCCTGTCCATCAAGGGCATCTACTACCAGGCGAACGTCCAAGGCGAGGACATTCTGTGGCTGGTCCCTTATAAGTTCAACCAGAGGATCGTCGGGGACATCGATTTCCGGATCATGGGCACCTTTGTGGAGTTTTACATGACGCTCCTCGGGTTTGTCAATTTCCGGCTGTACACCTCGGTCGGCCTCAAGTATCCCCCCAAGTTCGACCAGGCCAAGGACGAGCAGTCGGCCGAGCTGAACGCCTTTACGCTCGAGGGCCAGAACCTCGTGGCCGACGGTGAAGACGGACAGAAGCAGTTGACCAACGGCGAGACCGAGGATCACCAGGTTGACCCGGAGACCCAGGCTGCCGTGGACAAGGTCGTCAAGAAGCTGAAGGGTACCGAGGAGGCAAAGGACGAGCCATCGGGGACCGCGGTGGTGAAGGGTGCCGAAGCCGACGACGGCGAGGCGCCGAGCAATGCCATTGACAAGTTCGAGCCTGCGGCGCCCGGCGGCGACGTTCTACCGCAAGTGGATTTCTCCGGATCGGACGCGGCCCATCTCTTTGCCAACTGCACCTTCTTCCTTTCGCGCGAATCGCCGCGACAGCCCTTGGAGTTTCTCCTCCGCGCGTTCGGATGCAAGCGGATCGGCTGGGACGCGGTGCTGGGCGAAGGCGCGTTCACGACGGACGAGCGCGACCCGTCCATCACGCACCAGGTCGTGGACCGGCCCGTGGTGCAGGCTGCGGCGCAGGGCGACGGCGAAGCGCAAGACAACCAGACGTCGCAGAAGCTCGGGGCGAACCAGCGGATACCCGGGAGAATATACGTGCAGCCGCAATGGGTCTGGGATAGCGTCAACGACGGGGAGCTGAAGCGGCCCGACCAGTACGCGCCGGGTGCGCAGCTGCCGCCGCACCTGAGTCCGTTTGTGCAGCCCGTGCAGGGCCAGTACGATCCGACGGTGCCGCTGGAGGAGCAGGAGACGGAGGGCGAGGCGCTGGCGGAGAGCGACGAGGAGATGGGCGATGCGAACGGGGAGGCGGAGGCGGCGGGCTCGGAAGAAGATGAGGGTGAGGAGGACGAAGACGAAGACGAGGACGAGGAGGAAGAGGACGACTCGTTTGGCGGCTTCGACGAAGACGAGGCCAAGGCCGAACAGGAAGAGGAGGCCGGGTCGGAAGACGACGACGAGGCGGCGCAGCGGCAGATTGAGCTGGAGGCGGAGCTGACGGGGCGGCCGATGCAGGAGAAGCCGGGCAAGAGCAGGGCCAAGGCGAAGAAGGACGAGGCGCGCAAGGCGCTGGCGCGCAAGGCGGCGGAGGAGGCGGAGGAGCACGAGCGGGCCAAGGGCATGTTGTCCAAGAAGAAGCGCAAGCTGTACGAGCAGATGATCTACAGCAACAGCAAGAAGAGCGCCGAGGCGGAGAAGCTGCGGGAGAAGAGGAGACGGATCGAGAAGCAGGCCAAGACGAAGGGCAAGGCATAGTGTAGTCGCAGACGCTTTTCTACGGTAAACTGGGTTCTTTGTAGATAATTCTTCAATCGAGACATTGCTGGCGTTAATACTAAAGTATTCTGTGTTCTATGATGATTTTCTGCTCTACGAGCGATGCGACGGTATTCTGCGTAATACGGGGGTAACCGTCGCTGTCGGTGACCTCGTCCGTTAAGGTCTTTTTTAAAAAAATGAATAAAAATAATTTCCTCACCGAGCCACACCGATGGTTAGTCTCACCTCACTCATTCACCTCGCACCTCACCTCACACCTCATTACCAACGCCATCAACATTCAACTTCACTTCTACATCTACCCAACACGACACCTCGAAATCATCACAACCTACCTTTACATCACATCTGGACACACAAATAATTCCATCATTTGACTACAAACGCCCAATGTCATTCAAAGCCTAGGCAGCGCACGGTGTCCTGCTCTATACATCCACCCACCATGACGACGCCTGTGTCCCAAGGAAACATGCACGAAGCATGGGACCTCGACTCGGACGAAATCCGGTCCACAGCCTCCGATGAGCTCCACGCCACACGCCCCAACCGCTGGCGCGGCGCCGCCTCGACCTGGCGTCAGTGGACCGAGGAGGAGCGGCTCCTTTACCAGTCCCTCGAGCAGGCGCGCGACCGGGACCTGGCGATCCACCTGTACAACGCATTCGCTCTGAAAAATAGGCACAGGCGTGATCAGAGTGCACCTCTCGGAGACGACCTACTTGACTTTGGGGACTGGAAACCGCCGCAATCGTGGTCGGCGTGGCCCCTGCCGGCGCATCGAGTTCCTTCCGAGACGCTTCTCAGGGAGACGCACGACGAGTATGACGGATTTACGCTCAGGAGGAAAGATGGGCCGACAGATGCGATGCCGGGGCGGGTGTTGGAAGAGGAAGTCACGGCTGCCGTGCTGAAGATCGCCAAGGAACGGTTTCGCGAAAGGGAAAGGGACGGGGAATTGGGGCCGGACGAGGGTCATCAAGATGGTCTTCAAATGGGGACTCACTCTGATGTTTCAGATGGGGAGTCGGTTGCAGATTCTCCATCGGGTTCTGTCCAGGCGGAGGACGACATGCCCGAGCTCAAACAGGAACCTGCTTCCGAGGCTGGCGAGATGGATCTAGATGAACAGGAGGAGGAAGGGGACGAGATGGCCCGAGAATCTCCCGGCCCTCCCCCCCGTCGAAAGGAATACGTTCCTGTGGTATCGGCAGACGACGACTTGTCGCATGTCCTTTTACGGCCGGCTGTCCGGCATATTCTATCGCAACTGGACGGCACACTGAGGACACTGCACAATGTTCGCATGGCCGGCTTATCGACGCTCGATCGGCACGACGATTCTGATAGTGACAGGTCGGCTGTCGTCTCGGGCATGGAGACGGATGCCAGTCGTCGCCGGTCCAAGAGCCGGAACCAAAAGCGGAAGAGGCAAGCCAAAGGAGCAGCGGCCACATGGAACGACAGAACCAAAGCCAAAGGGAAGATGCGAGCTTACGACGGCCCGTCTTCAGTCAGTGGCGACAATAGCAACGATGATGACAGCGACAACTACGGTGATCATTCTGCAGACGACGAGTCTGCATCTGACACCAGCGCCGGGCATTCACGACAAGGCAACGATAGAAGGAGGCCTCAAACGCCGACCTTCCAGAACACGTCGCCCAACGATGCCCAATCGAGAATGTTCTGGCGCGAAGGCCGCCTACGTCGCTGGGCCCTCCTCGACTGGCGCGACGTCCTGGGTGCTGCCGCGCTCTCTGGCTTCGACGGGGACGTGGCGGCCCGGGCGGCGCAACGGTGCGCCGACCTCTTCGGGCAGAGCATGGAGTTCCGCACGCTCGAGGAGAAAGCAACGAAAACAGCCAGGCAGCCGCAGCACTACGTGACGACCAGGGTCTGTCGTCCCGGGGAGCCTCTCCCGCCGCTTTCGGGCGAAGAGTCGGGCGACGCGGAGGAGGTGCATCTCGAGGAGACACGACGGCGGTTGCGCGAGGTGGTGGCGAAGCGGCATGACCGGCGGGTGGCCCGTCGGGAAGCGGTTGCTGGTCACGGAGATTTACCTCTTAGGTTCAACTCGAGCGATGAGGAGAGGGGAAGGGAAGAGGAGGAAGAAGAGGAGGAGGATACCAACGACGAGTTTGTATTCGATGGATCAGATGGTCGGAGAGCCGGACGCCAAGGAACCCCGAGCCGAACCACGGGCATCAAGCCGAACCGTGACGACCATGTCCCGGACGGGAACAAAGACGACGACCCGAGTTCCATCGATATCACGCAAGTGGAGGCAGCACTGGACGGATTCTTTTACTGTCCAGTTCCTTACTGCCGACGGCACAAGAAGGGCTTCCCAGCAAGACGGGGCCTGCGGGAGCACTTCAAGCTGACGCACGGGCAGCCTACAAGCGAGACGGGGACGTTCTACTGCCCCGTGGGTACGTGTAGGTACCACCTGCTGAGTTTCAAGACGAAGAAGAATCTCAAGGCGCATCTACGAAAGATGCATACGGTGGAGGAGGTGGAGGCGGCCGAAGGGCAGGGGGGGAGAGAAACAGGAGGACAAGGAGAGGGAGTGGAGGGAGGAGACGAAAAGGAAGGGCGGATTACGTCGGTCATGGAAGCATTGGTGAAGAGCGAGGACGAGATGGAGGGAGGTGTACATGTGGATGGGTTTCTGCGTCCCATCAAGATCCGTAAAGGATGGTTGACGAAGGGAGGGAGGGAGGTCGGACAGCGGAATAAGGCGCGTCGAGTATCGTGAGGCTGTAGACGCTATGCCGTGGGGTTTGTTTGTTTCCTTTCCGTATAAGAAGAGAGGCAGGAAAAAAAAGAAAAAGAAAAAGAAAAGAAAGGCAAAAAAGCTCGGCTATCGTTGCCCACCTGGTTCCCACCATAGTTCGAACGAGGCGCCTACGAAAACCCAGGGCCCGATGGGTTTTCTACCCTTATGAGAAAACGTTGCAACTGCACCATCCACGTCTGGTAGGTGCTTTTCTCGGGTGACAGAGAATATGCTGCTGGGGTATATAAACGAAGGATACTAGGCAAGTACCTACGTAAGGAGGTGGTGGATGGGCATCCGCGGAAAGCCGGTGTGTGTAGTGGCACGGCAAGAGCCACCCACCGTACCTACCTTCGCGGGTAGACGGTAGAGGGGAGCCGGGAAGGAGTTACTGGGGAAGGAGCTGCTGGGAAGGAGCTGCTGGGAAGGAGCTACTGGGGAAGGAGCTACTGAGTAGGGCAGGTGACAGCCTTGAGAGAGGTCAACGCTGGACTACGTACTCATCCGCGTTGGTATCTTCCACTCTTACATCCCCCAACATGCACCACCCGCATGAGATGAGCAACACGTATCCTCTGAAACAAGCAAAGGATGCTTTCATATTCGTATTCCATCCTCCCGAGACAACCTCGTCCAGGAAAAAAAGAATGGTCCGACGAGAAGGGTATCTACCAACCGATGCTGCAAAATAGCTTCCACCAGAGAAACGAAAGCCAACGTCCCAGGCTTCAGGAACCACCAAAGTAATCTCACGTATGCCATATTCAACCGTTCGACAAAGTGGGAAAGGGGGAAAGAAAGGTAACAGTCAAGAGAAACCAGTGAAGTGAACCCCCTATCCGTCCCACCTCCCAGTGCCGACTCCAATAACGCCATGCTTTTGTCCCTTCCTTAGGCCTCGACTTGAGGAACAACATCAATACCTTGATCCACTCAATTCAACCTCGGACTCTTCCTCTTGGGCCCCAAATTATGCGAAAGTTCCGTCGGCGGCATGTTCTCTCTCCCCTCGAGCGAGACGTGGACCGCTCCCCTCTGACCCTTATACACCGCCATCTTTGACTGATGCCTTGCGCTACGACGACGCAACGGAGGACCCGTCTTCTCTTCGGTCCCCGTCGTATCGACAACCGCAGCGGTAGGAACACCAGCAGAAGCCGTCTTGCTCTCCGGCTTTTCCAACAGCAGGGCGCCCGTCGCGAGGGGCATCGTCAGGTTAGGGTTCACCTCGCGCAGGCTCATGCTGAAAGCCGGTACCGGCGGTACATCGTCGGTAGATTGCCGTCGGTCGGAGAGAATCCCGGTCGTCGATGAGCGCGTCTTGATGGTAGTAGGAGTAGCAGCAGGGTCTGTGGTGGTCGTGGGAAGTGGGGAAGACGCGAGAGCGGACGGCGAGGGGAAGAGATCAGGATGGTCAGCATGGTCAGCATGGTCCGAGTCATCGGCGACAACGTCGGGTTCCTCCGCACGCTGCTTTCGCGGGGAGGCGTCGCCGTTGAGCTCGGCGAGCAGCTTCCGGTGCGACTCCGTCCGGGGCAGGTCGGTCGGGTACTGGTATTGCACCTTGACCGGCGTCTCGCCCGTCGGCTCGTACTCCTTGATGCTGGTCGCCATAATCTCCTCGCGGAGGTCGCCCAGCGGTTCGCACACCTGCTCCCCCAACGGCTCTAGCTTCCGCCCGGCCTCTTCCGTCTCCGTCTCCATCTCCGTGCCGAGGTCCTTGACCCGTTCGAACGTCGTCGTAAAGTGCGTCGCGATGCTGTCCAGCGACTCCTCCACCGTGCCCGACAGGTTATCCATCGCCGCCGCGTGCCTCTCGTGGTGGGCCGCATTCTCAGAGCGCGCCCGCGTGACAAACTCGTCCAGTGCCTCCATCTGCACGTGGAGGTTCTCCCGCTGCTCGCCCACCACCCGCATCGTTTCCGCGTTGACCGACCTCGTCGTGCCCTGAATCGACGTGCTCAGCTCGTTGGCCGTCTGCCAGTCGTCCCGCAGTTTGTTCTTCATAATGTCGCGCGATTGGCCCACCAGCTCGAGGAGCTGGCCTTCCTTCTCGTCCCACTCGTCCATGCCCCTCCCGTACCGAGCAATGCCGTCCTCGAGCGACGTGTTGGAGTCGAGCACCCTCTTCTGCAGCTGCGCCGCCCTGGCCGCCAGTCGAGACTCCTGTGCTTCTGCCTGCGCGTTGATCAGCGACGCCATCTGCCGCAGCAGCGTCTCCCTGTCTTCGGCTGCCTGTTTCCTCTCCTTCTCCACCACCTCCTGCACACTGGCCGCAATGTCGGCGTTCTGCGCCGCCACCGCGTCCGTCGCATCCCGGAGTTGACGCCGGAGCCGGTCCGATTCCTCGCGCTGAAGCGTAATGTGGTGCACGAGGTCTTCGAAGATGACCTTGAACTCCTTGCCCAGTGAGCTGTACGATGTATGCAACTATACCAAGTTAGAGACCAACATCACACAACAAAAAAGCATGAAAAGGGGACCAAGCATACCTGGTTGTGGAATGTGTCGAGCTCGCTCAGCACATCGGCCGCAATCTTGTCCGCCGCCCCGGCAATCGCCTGCAGACTCTCGCCGACCTGCTCCTTGACCGTATCCCGGACCACCTTGATCTCTTCCAAAACGTCGTCCATCTCGTCCTTGGACTTTTCTTTCTGATCCAGCAGCTCCCGCTTCGATTCCTCGAACCGCTGGAGGTTCCGGTCCAGGAATGCCTGCGTCGACGTGAGCTTCTGCAGCTCCTCGCCCACAAACTCCCCCATGCGCTGCGAGATGCACGAGATGTGCCGCCTCTGCTCGTCCTGGAACTCCTCGATCCGCCGCTCCACCAGCATCGTAATGTCCGCCACCGTATCCTGCGCCGTGGCCCAGGCGCTCCGGTTCAGCGCCTGCAGGTCCGACCGCCGCCTGTTCTTAGCCCGCAGGCCGTCGACGTCGTGCACCGTCTTCTCGAGCGCCGCAATGAGCTCGCCCCCGACCGCCGTCAGCTTCTCCTCCGTCTCCTGGTGCCTCTTGCGCAGGTGCGTCTCCTCGTCCAGCGACCGCCGCGTGGCGTCCAGCACGAGCTCCGTCTGGTCGAGCACGTCCTTGGCCTTGTCCAGCTGCGCCTTGGTGCTCTCGTGGTCCTTCTTCAGTCCCATAAACGTCGACGTCAGCGCGAACAGCTCCTGCGTCTTGTTCTTCAGGTTCGCCTCCAGCGTCTCCAGCTTGGCCGCCTGCTCCTGCAGCACGATGCGCCTCGACTCGCTCTGCGCGCTCATCTCCTCGTACGCTTGGTTGGACAGGTACACGCCGTTCCGTTGCCGCGTGGCAATCAGCTCGCTCTTCAGCCTCTCAATCTCCATGGCAAAGTCGCGGAGGAGCATCTTCTTGTTCACCGCGTTGAGCTGCGGCTTGTTGCGGATGTTCTTGGCCCGGAACGCGTAGTCCAACGTCGACATGGTCTCTTCGAGGTTGCTCTTGGCCGGCGAGATGGTGGCGATGATGCACGTCTTGGTGCGCCCGCCGAGCGAGTCTTGCAGCAGCCGCGTCAGCTTCGATTCCCGGTAGGGGATGTGCTGGCTCTTGTCGACGAGCGCGTTGATGACGCGCCCGAGCGTCAGGAGGCTCTTGTTGATGAGGCCGGCCTCGGCCGCCCGCTTGTTCTCGGCCCCGGACCGCTGGATGTTCTCGCTGCCCGCCAGGTCGACGAGGTTGAGCTTGCCGGCGCTCACCATTTCTTCGGACCCGTCCTCGGTCTTCTTGCGCACAAACGTCGTGATGGTGAAGATGGTGTGACTCCGGCTGCTGAGGTCGTTGCACTTGGTGGCCGCCACTTGCCTCTTCAAGCTGCCGTCCTGGAGCACCTGGATCCCCTCGGTGGCATTCTTGATGTGCTTCTCCTCCATGCCTTGTACCATGGTGGTCAAGTGACCTCTCCTGGACGTGTCGTCGTATATCTTGAGCTTGGTGCCTTCTTCCACCGTGAGCAGGTCACGCAGCTCCTCGTTGTACAGCTCGATAAAGGAGCACTTGACGCAGTTTTCCCTGTCGTCAATGTCGAATTTGTTGAAAAGCGCGTGCAGCACGCGGGGGATGATGCCGGCACCGTCGGAGAGTAGACCCATGGTTTCCGTCATGTCGCCGGACATGGTGTACGTTTTGCCCGTTCCCGTTTGGCCGTAAGCAAAGATGGTGCAGTTGTAGCCGGCGAGCATCTAGTAGGGAGGGGTAAGCAGGCGACTGCAAGAGGGATACAGACAAGGTAGCAAAATGACAATTGAAAATCAAAGATATTTTTTTGTTTGAAAAAAGTGGGACGGAGAGCACCCACCTCGTCGAGGATGGGCTTGACCACATCGTCAAATACCATGCTCTGGTCGGCCGCCGGGGAAAAGACGCGATCAAAGTTATACGTCTTGTCGCTGAGGGAATTCGGCCCCAGCGACAGCTCGACCTGCTTTCCCTTGACGCTGTCGGCGGCGACGACGACGACGCTGTTCTCGCGGATTTCCCTCTCGTTACGGCCACGACACCGGACGACGACGTTGATGTTGGTGGCTTCGCCGCCGCCCTCGGTTTCGAAATCGCGCTCCTTGCGCTTCGCCCCGGACGTGGCGACCGAGGAGACCGAGGCGGCGGGGGAGGTGGCGCCGTCGCGGTTGAATCTCGAGGCTGTCGAGGAGGAGAAGGGAGGTCGGATGGAGGAGGACATTCGCGTCGTGCGTCGGGTTCGGGTCGTCGTGCTGCCGGTCATGGAGCGGAGGCCCGACGACGCTATCCGCGTCGGCGGGTCCCGTCTGGTCGCCATCTATCGTGAGGGGGAGAGAGAGAGAGAGAGAGAGAAGGAAGGAGAGAGGGCAAAATGGCGCGGTGATGGGAAGCGAAACGCGCTGTGTTTTGTATGTCTGGGTTGGAGGGGAGGGGTGAATGACGAAACCGGAAATAACTGAAAAGCTCTATAGACTAATGTATTGAGCGGATGAGTGTGAAATGAGAATGGATGCTTAGAGTAACGTGATTGGGGTTTCCATGTCCCGCGATTGAAGGTCGGGGACTCGTTAACAGGGCAAGCAAGGGAAACGGAACTAAAAAGAGTAAATAATGCCTGCATCTCGGTGATTGGTAACGTGATCTGTCGTTCCCCGGACAACGCTATCGACATCAGACCGTGTACTCACCGAGCTGCCTTAGTCATATGGATGAGGTACCCCGCTCTACCCCACTATCAGACGGGATGGCAAGGCACAGGATATACAGTGTAAATACAGTACCGATACCTCGAGATCACATGGTCCTCCTCGTACAGTACTGAGTACGTACTGAGATGATACTTTGGAACACCTTGTGACTCGCCAGCTGCCTCCGAATTCCTACCTATCTGTCTTTCTCTTTCTCTCTTCCTCTCCTTCTTCTCCGTCATTTCCTCCATCCTCTCATTTCACTCTTCACCCACTATCAAGTCTCAACTCGGATCGCACAGCCCCCGCCTATGTAGGGAGCTATCTCTTCGATCTGCCACCGTATCTCCGGAGTCCGGACCGGTCCCGGATCCCGCTTTGCTGCGTTCGACCGGCTCCCGCACGCCTTCACTTTGACGGTCTCACGTCTCGGCTGTCGCGATTCGGACCCCACGGAAAGGGTGCCGGAGATCTAGCCTGGCCCCGTGTCACAGTTCACCCCGTCACAGTTCACCCCGTCGCAGCTCTCGACCATGACACTCTTCACAGCCCAGCTTCACCCGGGCCGAGCCCTGGGTTTCTTCAGTGCGTTTTCCCCTCCTATCCCATCCCATTTCTCACCATGGAGCTCATCGTATTGACTTGCATCTTTCTCTCGTTCCACGCAGCCCTCGGAGCTGATCTCCACGACATCCTTACGCGCGTAAAGGCCGAGCCCCAACACTTCCCCAAGATTCAACTGGCCTTCTCCCGCCCGAGTCCGGTCAAAGCACCCATAACCGTCACGCTCCCCGCCAACGGCATCCGGCTTCGCTTCGACGGCCCAGAACAGCGTCTGCGCCTTATTGAGGTCATCGACTTCACCAAGAACCACATCACGTTCAAAGACCGCGACCTCGTGAAGCCTCCCAGCACCCAAGTGCCGCCGTCTCCTCCGATGCCCGGCGAATCCAACGCGGGACCGACGTTTCGCCAAATCTATCACCGGCTGCTAGGTCCGACTTATGGGGGGGAATACATAGCGCCACCAGCATCGGGAGCGCCGGGAGATGTCGGGAACTACGTGCTGTCGTATCCGGGCGTCGCTTTCACCTTCGCCATGGCGCAGTCGGCCTACTCGCCCGACAAGGACGTCGTATCTCTTCTGTCGTCGTCTTCGGCAGCCCAGGTCGCCACGTCCATGGCCATCTTCAACGGCGACTCGTGGGCCCAGGCTCGTGAGACCCTGTGGACCGAAATTCTCCCGAGCGTCAAAACAGTCTCGGTCGTGCCGCGCGGCAAGGATGTTGTCCCCGACGAGGTCTCTCTGGTCAAGATTCACGGCGGCGGCAGGCTCCAGCTGTTCCGCAAGTGGACCAGTGCGTCCACCTGGATTATGCTCGGGGAGACGACGCCGCAGGAGCTCGTGGCCCATCTCGGGCCCCCCAACGCTATCTACAGGAAAAACGACCAGCGCATGACGATCCACAAACTGCGTACCGCAAGTCACAGTCGGACGCGGACCAACGGCAGTGACGCGCCACGGCCCCAGGACCTGACGGATACCGACCAATCGTCGGCCCATACAACGTCGGACGATTCCAACGAGGAGGCCGTCGAAGACGATGCTGGGAGCAGGGTCTCGGATGAATGTTTCTACAACTACTTTTACCACGGCTTCGACGTCCTGGTGTCCACGCCTACGACCCCGTCGCAGCCGCCACCCCCCGTCACCTCCACCACCAAGCCGACCGAGACGACGTCCAACGGCATCAAGTCCACATCGGCGGACAGTCTGGTGGCGACCAAGGTCATCCTCCACGGCAACGTGCCGGGATCGTACGAGTTCAACCGCCACCGCCGCTGCCGGTGGGAGATTAGCTACCTGGACGCGGGCGAGGCGGCGGTCGACTCGGAGACCAAGTTTGCGGATATCGAGGACCGGCTCAACGACAGGTGGAAGGGCGTCTTGTCCGGGGCGGCGGCAGCAGGCCAGCGCCAGAGGGGCATGGTGCTCAACCGGGGCTGGGGCGACAGTCCCGGCAGCAGCGTCGAGTTTCTGGGCGGCTGGGAGGACAGCGTCGGGCGGGCTGCGGGGGGTGGCGGTGCGCAGAGGCCGGATGGAACGGACGAAATGACTACGACGTTGTATGGGTTTCCGGGTTTGGTGTTTGAGGTGCTGAAGAATGGGTATGTGAATACTGTTACGGTGTATTAGGGGGCGTGGTCTTTGGTTCTTTTTTTTTTTCTTTTTTTTTTTTGGCGTTTGGGTAATTCCATGGTGTTGGAGGAGCTCTGCGGTTGAGTTCTTGTTTCGATTATGGTCAGAGGCAACGGTTACAGAACGACATGCATGGGTGGTCGACCGACTTGACACCCCAGCGATTGTAGTTGTCTCTGTTTTGATGCATTGCTATCTTTGCGAGCGAATGAGGTTACGAGACTTGCCGAGATAGCTCCGGGAAGGGTTCATAGGTAATGAATAATAAACGTACAACTGTAACATGTGTACAGTGGCTAGACACAACTGTAACAATATCGTCGCGAGTCTGTCGCGGTCTCCCTCAGGTACACATGGGCATAAAGTACAAAATCACATGACGACTTTAGCTTCCAGGTACCTAGCAATAGATACAGCATGGTAATGAGTTCCATGGTAAAGTACAACGTATACTTGCACGGAGTACCGGTACGTACTTCGTATGTACCGCGCATAAGATGCTGTCATGGATCACACCCTTATCCCGCTTTACCCATATATTTTCATCGTATTCGACAATCACCAGATATTAATCCCCTCCAATTCCACGAGGCTGGGCCCTCGCTTCCTGCCCCTCCCCCGTTCCCCCACAACCCCCACGCTCGCTTGACATAAAGGCATCCCGCATTTTCCTGTGCCACTTGATATACAACGTACGTTGTAAACACCCTGGCTTTGATATTGTGTGCGAAGTGGCCAGGTAGTGTAGTACATATGTACTTTGTCATGATACCTGTCCAGCAGCGATCATTAGCACAATCAAATAAATGCCCATACGAAGTACAGCGGCTGTACATCAAGTACTACGCGGGGATTCGGCAGCCGGCCAAATCAAACACGTCAAGTTTCGCCTTGTTTTGACCAGATTACTCGATTCGTCCAAAAAAAAAAAAAAAACAGCCATGCTGGTTCAACCGAGTACGTTGTATTATGCTCGTCCTCTCCCCTCCCTCCCTAGCTCAGCTTTGCGGCTATGCTCGATTCCCTTGGCACGGGGTTCTCCCCTTTCCCCTTTCCCTTTCCCTTTCCCCTTTCTCCAGGGGCATTATTAACCATGGTAGTTATGTAGGTGTACCAGCCTGGTAGTTTCCCCCTTCTTCCCTCGTACAATGAACGACGCGTAAAACCTGTGTTTCACCCTGTAGTACCTCATGACCTTCATAACATGCCGGTTTCTGTGTGACGCGAGGGAAGAAGGGGGGCAAAAAAAGGAATGAAAAAAATGGCCTGATGCCGTTTCTCGTCGTCCTGCCCGGTGGCGGCGGCGTACTCATTGTTGGACGATTTAGGCTCAGGTTCCTCATGTGTCGTTTGATGTTTTATGGTTTTCTTTTTCCTTTTTTCCTTTTTTTGGCTTTTGGTCGAGTGTCATAGAACTTTGGTTCAAGTGGCGCTTTTTTGCTTTCGCTTTTCGCGTCACTCAAATTCACTCCTTGTCGTCAAGGTCCATGCCGTAGTGGCATGGCCCCAGCTTCAGGAACTGGAACCCCGTCTTGGAGTCGGTGCTGGAGGTGCTGGTGGTGCTGCTGATGCTGGAGCTGCGGGAGCCGCGGCCGACAAAGTCGGAAGCCTGCGGGTAGGTGGCCGACGTGGTGGGCGCCAGCGACAGGAAGAAGCAAGGCGGGTTGGGCACAGCGAAGGAGCTGGCCACACGCTGCTCGCGGATAGGGGAGGACATGGTTTTTCTTGGATGTGTTTGTTTGTTTGTTTGGAGAGGTGGTTTGTGGAGGTAGGTTTGTCTTCCGGTACGATATGGAAGAAGAAAAAGAGAAATGCGCTCAAGAAAGAAGGGGGAAAGTTCGTAGGAAAGAAATGAGCACAAGGAAGCAAGCAAGCACGCCGTGACGGAGCAAGGGATAAAAAGGCTGGGAGAGGTGACGATGGAGAGAAAGAAGAAGGAAAAAGGGGAAACGAAAGACTGACTGACGAGCTGGCCGCTTTAAATATTCCAGACACCAGAACACCATACCCCCCTTTTTTTTCCCACCCCACGATCATTTCCGCGGCGTTAAGCCTTTTCGCTAGGTAATAATACCTAGGTATTGAGCTCGAAAGCCGTGGGATGTCCATGGCTGGCCAATGGCTCTCCGTAAGCCCGGATTCCCCCACTGACAAACGAGACTGAGCCCACGCGGCACGTCTCGAGCTATCCGTAAAAGGTGCTGGAAAGGACAAAGTGTCTAGGCGGTCAGCCACGGTTTTTTAAATCCCGCTCTCTTTTTTTTTTTTTTTCCTTTTTCTTTTTCTTATTTTCTCCTCTCTTTTCCCGCGTTTCGCTTTCGTGGCGTGGCGACGGGACATGTGGGAGAACTCTCACGTGCAGGGCCGAAACAGGCAAGGCGTTGGAGATGTAGAGATATTCGTAGGTAACAGAATTTGCCCTGTGGAACTCCCGCACGTGCAGGGCGAGGCGATGGGGCAATACAGTGCGAATGAGTCGAGAGCCGGGGGGCCCGGCAGGCGAGAAAACAAACACCAAAACACAACGCCAAACATCGTCACAACCCCGGACCGTCGTCTCTCGGCGACGGAGAACCGGCCGTGATCAATCGACGTCCGAGGTGGAGACCGGGCAGCTTCCACGGATCCTTAAAGCCCGCGACGGACCGTCATCTAACGACGGTCAATCCCGGCCTAAGCATCCCGGGTTTCGGTGCCCGTCGCTCGTCCCATTGGGCAGCAAGGGAATTTCCCGGAACGAAAATCGCTCGCTGCGTAGGTGATACCCGAAGTCTCCCGACCACGCTCCCGATGATCATCTCAAATCGTACATCGTTCGCTTTCTCTTGCTCGCCTCAATCGGCACCAAAAACCGTGCAATATATCATGGTTGGTACCTGGGACTGTTGCTTGCCGGTTGGCTCGTGCTGTCACCTATCCCATCGCCCTGCATTCCTCCTTTCCCAGACCTGTGGCTCGCGGGCGTCGGCCTCGGCCATAAACCCGCCAACCAAGACGCATACAGTGACACATAGAGAGGAGAATCCCAGGCAGAGAATCACCCAGGCAGAATGCCGTCACGTCATGCAGCTTGGTCAAATCATCTGACTGTCGCTCGGTGTACGTCTGAATGAACCGGCCAATTCCCTTGGGCCGCGGATTTCCCTGCTCAAGTCAGCTGATTTGGTGGTGTCCGCTTGAACACCAAATGGTCAACCTTAGCAGTACTTACAAACTTGTTTTTCTACCTATTTTCCCGCACATATCCCTCTCTGTCTCATTCTCTGCACGTTTGATCGCCGTTAGACGAGGACAAGACATACAAGCCCAGCAGCGGCCAGCGACTTCTCAGGCCGGCCCCCGAACGGTCGAACCCATCTCGACTTGTCGTCCATCGGCAACATAAGTTTGCCTAAGCCCAGCCCCAGGATGTAGGCGAAGCTACCGAGTGGTTTCGGGAGAGGACCCCCCGATTACCCCCTCATACTTATCTTCGAGTCATCCCGTCTGGGCGTTTGTGAGGCGGACTTCTGATCTGCACTCTGTGGTAGTCCTCACGGCGAAAAGGCAAAGCCACCAACAGAACGCCTAACGATAGTAACGAGCCCCTTTGATCACCTGGCCGCACTTCCTGCGACCGAGCGGGCCGCGGTCACGGCATACATCTCATGTGGGAGGGCAACCAACTCGGCCAACCCAGAAAGCAGACAGACATTCCCAGTTGGCCTAGATGAGCAGTTTCCTAAATGACCAACACCATGCGTCATCCTAGGGATGCTGTGCCATGATAAACAGGTTTGGGCATGGCTTGGGCCCATACAGGTGATCAGGAGTTGCATCCAACATTCAAGGCAAACGTGAACAAGCACGCAGCAACGGTGACTCTGCCCTGCAGTAGCGGGCATGATTTTGTACTCCTCGTCTTGCCGTAAGTATCTTCACAACAAAGGGTACATCAGGACGACATGTTGGACATCCTGGCATCCTGGGACATTCTGGACCGAGCCGTTACTACCACAGGGCCGTCCGGCGACGTCATGCGGAAGCGAGATAGACACCTCCCGCTTGGGAAAGAATAGCCAAACCATCGTTGGTGCCGCGCGCCCTCGTTGCCGCATCGCTAGAGGTTGGTGTGACGGATGGACGGTGGACCATCAGACAAACCAAGGAGACATCATCTCGGCTATGCGGTAGTCGTCGAGGGCACCCCTCACCCTGCCCGTCGGCTGCTTCTTTCGCGGGACCATCGGTCCGCCGAGAGACTCCTCCCACTTCGTGTTGCCCATATGCTGTAACCGTGTTGGTGACAAGGAAGGAGACGCTGCATATCTCAACCTAGAGCATTCATACGCTCGTCTCCGCCGGCACCTCTGCCTCACCGCACTGTAAGACAGCTTCTTCGCGTAAGTCCACCACCCCTGACATCCACCTCCACCAGTCGCCATCAATTCAACCGGTCGGCCCAATCGCTTCCTTGGGTAATGAAACGAGCGAATAAAACAAAGGAGGTGGGTTGAAGAAAAGGGGGAACGTTTAGCCGAGCATTGTGTGAGGAGAAACAGCTCGACTATCCGCGGTTGCATCGGCAAATGAGAAGGCCCTTGCTGCAAATGTCTCTTTCTTTCTCTTTCTGATCCTCTTTTTTGCTGTTGAGGGGAGGATACGCCTTTTTTCCCCCCCCTATATCGTGGTGGTGCACCGGTGTCGTCTGGTACCGTACCAAGCGAATGGTTGACCAACAGATGTGCGGCTACTGCTCGGCGCTTAGGTCCGGGCGGTGATTCTGATTGGTTGGAGCCACCGCGCATGTCCACCTTGGTCACACGCTTATCGCATCTCCAGCATTGAGAAGGCGCCAGCGGTGTTCTAACCCCCTTCAAGGACAAAGGCCAACAAGGAGTCAACGTTGTCCGCCCAGCAGTCTCTCGTCAGTGCAGCGGGGCCCGCCCTTTCCCTCAAGAAACTGTATCTGTATCTGCAGCCAGTAGCCGAACCACATTGACGCTGAGATTCAGGCATCGCACGACGCACGCCCCTGTCCGCTCGGGCAAACCAACGCCCAAGCCGCCCCTATCGTCACTCCTCTCCCTTTCCGGCGCCAAAAGCGGCTGTATGCCGCTGCGACATGCGGATAGTTTCTTGCACCGTTGGGCGTCCTAGCAGCATGTTGGTTGCGAGCAGTTGTAGCGCGGATGCTAAGAGAAGCAATGTGACATGGCTCCATCCATGCCATGCCGCACGAGGGGAAAGTTGTTGGAGGGTTGGCCGAGAAGGGGGATATCATTCCCGCCATTAACGCGGCATGGGCGGTGATGGCGGTCCGCGACCAGCACGAGATGGATGGCTGCAAAGGAACCCTGCTCAGCTGCGACTGGAACCAATCTCGCCGGGACTGTCCCAAACGTGATCGATTCAGCCGTGTCATCCGCACCGAGACCCCTCTTTTTCGGCTTCGTGCCATCTCGCAATTATCATCTTCGATTCCCCTCCAGGCAGGGGTAAGTCCCAACGGCCTGCAGCAGGCCTGTTGGTGCACGGCCGAATGAGGCAAGATTCGACGGCACGAGAGAGAGGCGTTGATTAACTTCCAGGGCCAGGAAGGTTTGGCTGCATAGGATCATCCCTATCGCTATTTGGTCCTCGCGGAAGGCCCGCTTCGCATGGTTGGAGGCTGGAGCAGGCAGGTGTGGAATCTGGGTCGGCAACGATCGGAAGACGAGGCACTGGGCAGTGATTCTGATCAGCGAGGCACATGACGAGGTCCTAGCTGGAGAGAGACCAATAGCATACCTACACCTCGAGAATTGATCGTGGGGAGGAGCATGTGACTTGCGTGTTGTTCAAGTCCGCGCGTCTACCAACAACGAGTTTCACTCCCTGAAGGGAGAACGACGATACCTCAGCATGATATCGTACGACGAAGCCGGCGGAGTCGGGGCTTAGTGAGGCGTTGACCGTTTAGAGGGTGCGGGAATGCGCAAGGCAGGTCTGCCTTGAGGCTCGGCTGCTACCCCCCCAAGGATCAAGGCGGCGCATGTCGGCCGCATGTCGGCCGCATGAAGTGATTCCAGACGTCGGTAACTGTGGCGGTTGGGTATATTCCTCGGCCTTTCCCCGAGACCCCTTCGACGCTCTTGGGACTCCCTCCCCATGGGTGGGATTTCAGGAAAACCTTCTCGCGGGAGAATTCTCCCAGACATCAGGGATCTCAGGAGCACGCAAAGCTGCAGACGAAGGAATACCCCCTCTTGGCCTGCAACTTGAACCTAGCCCACCCAGCCAAGACAAGGTAGGTAGCGCAAAGGCAATAAGCGCACACCCGAGTGACTGCAAAGTTAGGTAGGTAGGAACGGTCGGCGAATAGCCCGTAGCCGATATGTGGGTGACAGGCGAGGTGCGAGTCTCAAGTCTGGATGACGACGCGTGAAATGGAAGTCTTGTTCTGGCTTCTCATTATGATCACGTTAATGATTAATTACCCAGGTATGTAGGTAGTGGAAGAAGTAGAACGAAGTGCCTGGTGGGACCTTCCTCTCGTCTTATGCCATACGAGAGGTAAAGAGCATCGGCCGGCAAGGACAGGAAGGAATTGATTTTCATTCCTGTCTTCGGCGGGACCTACGCCTTCCCACTGGTACATAGGGCTCTGTTCATCCCTTATCCCTTGAAACCTACCATAAGGTACCTTTAAAATTCTTGCTTCCATAGGTAGGCAGGTACTAACGGCGTGCCTGCCCATCCATCTCGGTACCAGAAGACAGGTACACAGGGTGCAGTACCGTGGGGAGTAATTCAGGAGCTGTACATGTATCGTTCCTCACTGCATGGATTTTGTATCGCCCTTCGAGGAGTTGTCCGATCTGGCATTCCCCAAGTGTCTTGGAAGTATTGTCAACAGCTGAGGCATTGTAGGAAACGCGTAATCTTGTCAGTCTACCACCTGCGACACCTCGACCATCAGAGCCTGGGGTGACTTGCCTTTTCCTTTTGCTGAACTTACCTACCTACGCGGGAGGGGGCGTTTATAGGTCAGAACCCGATGACTGGTCAGACTGTCGACAGTCTTAGAATTTCATGTTGACAGTTGTACCTCTGACCTGGCTCTGGTCAGAGCAAAATCCTCTGTTCAAGCTCTGACCTATAACCACCCCCTCCCGCATAGGTAGGTAGGTAGGTGCTGCCCCATTTGGCAATTTCATCGTCCTCGGCTTGACTAGGTAGGTATGTACTTGCCTGTACGCCTGTCTGACTTCCAAAGTACTTCTGCTTTCGGATCGCCAAGGTACCAAATGGAGGAAAGCTCGATGGAAAGGGGAGGAGGAGTGGATGGCAGCATACCTAGGAAGGCAGGCACGATACCTTGCTGTCTAAGAGCGATGGAAGTTACGAATAAGACTGCGGGACTGTGACATAAGACGAATCTGGCTTGGTGATCAACACACTGCTATGCCCAATACTCCTATCCGTACAGCAGATGCAACAGAAATGAGTGATATACGTTGTAAGACTATACGTGCCTACAACGTACTGTAAGCGTATAGGTACTGAGTAACCCCCGCCCTGGCAGCGAAAAGGTAATGATTACTGGCAGGGCATGTACATACAACGTACAGAGGCATCGCGGTCAGATTCCGTCAGATCTCAGGGGTGGACCTTCCCGTGAGAAGAGCTTTACATGTTGGGTTGGCCAAACGGAAGCTCCGTAGAATCTTCCTTCCCCACTCGACAGTGCGCATCCATCCACTAGCCACCTTGGGTAAGGTAGGTACAGTGGTAAAGTGACTCTATTTTTTGTGGCACAGTACAAGGTAAATAAAAGTCTCCCATATGACACTGTGTTTCTCCTATGCTCTTGCCGCACTGCGCGGATCTACATTGCCCTCATCTGCATGTTCGACCGACCCACTTAGGACCCGCACACGGCGCAAAAGTGTCAATTTCCCATCGTGCTTCGTTCAGCGTACCTACGTTGTATGTACCTAGGTAGGTAATTACCTCTTTTTACTCTTTGTTCCCTCTCCTCCCTGGCTTCAGGCACAGCGCATCACATCATATCGGTCTGTACAATTAGTATGATCTGACCGCTATCCAGAATAGGCATCCTCGCCAAAACCCTGGCTCTCGTCCCCAAAGTTGAACGGCCTGCGTCATGACTGGAGAGAGACAACAAAGGACCGCCAAGTAACACATCGCCGTGCCACGAGGAGGATCGAAGCTTACAACTCCGATAACCATGCCGCCTTCACCTACGAAGTAGATCAACCGGCAATGGCCAGGAGGGAAGTACATACATTCATCCAGCACGCTGTACGTTGTATACGGTGGAGTTGGCCGTTGGGTGCCGTTGAGGACAAGGTGACGTGAATGATCTCTGTCTCCTCGCTTCGCGTGTCACAAAGCAATGATGGCGTTGCGACCATCCATCCACGTTTCCCCAGGAGCTGTTCGGTTTATGGGGCATGGTTCACCACCCAATTCTCATGCTCTTCACCCCACGCACAAGAACATGAGATGGAGCGCTGGCTAGATAGCTGGCTAAGGTAGATACGCACAGCGCACGTTCCCCCGAACTTCATCAGGCGAACCACGACTGGGGTAGGGGTACCCTGGCACCGGGCTGATGACACTTTCGTTGTATTGACTCTCTGACCCGATTCCCGACAGGGGGCCGGTTCATACTTTTGTCTGTGCTTCGGGGAAATAAGGTCGTTCGCGTTCCTTTACCTTGATCGCTCGCAAGGGTTTCGATTTCGAGCAAGCCGCGGGAGACAGCAAACCGCCATGCCAACTGTCAACCGAGTTGAGTCGAAGAGACGCGCGTTAGGCGGCCCAAGGGCGGTGACAGTTTGCTGCCGACCGCTTTGTCCAGATCAGTTGGTCCTTGACGACGAGTCCTCAGATGAACAAAGCCGTCCATGCATTAACTACCTACCTTTGGCGAGTCCATCCCTGCCCGAAGAGGCTAGCCCAGCTCATCACGACAGTTCTTTTGCGCACTATTCTTCGGTTTCCGCCATGCTTTTTTTTTTTTTTTCCGGCGACCCCCGTTTGAGACACAAAAGTGATGACTTATATTACCCGCGAGGTTTGAGAAAAGTATGTATTCTCGTGCTCCGCACTTCATGCACTTCATACGCAATGGAAAGCCATCCTATCCCTGGAGAGAGGCAGGACTTGGACCAAGCTAGGCCTCTCGCAGGACAGGGTCTTTCTTCCGCCTTGCAGTTGACATGGCTGGTCACCACAAATCGGAAGCCGGCCTTCGCATCTAGCTGGGCCCCACTTGCCATTCTCATCCTAGACCAACCCCGGGGGCAGCGGCGTCGGCGGCGGCGGCGTCGACGGGCGATGTTGAGCTCGGCGATGTTGCCCACAGATGCTCCTCCCGCCCTCACTCCCTTTCCAGGATCCTCGATTGGGACACCACCACACCACATTGGCTCTGAACGGGGCAATTACACCATTACCACGTCGCATAGGTTTTTTTAGTAAGAGTTGCCGATTCTTGTTCCGGCTCCTGCGTTTACGATGAGGCATCCAGCCCAGCCCGCTTGCTCGCTCCACAAGCCATCATGTACGACGTAAATATGCGCAGTTTATTTACGTTGTACATTATGGGAGGCTCTTGGGGGCCCATCGTTGCACTCGCGGGTCTCTCAAGCGCAGGTTGGTTCCCTGCACCAGTTGCATCGAGCGTGGTGTAGGGTTGGAAATGAGATGCGAATCGGCGCCAGACGGGTTCAAGTCTCGCGTCAAGTCGAGTTACCTGACAAGACCTTTCTGTGGAGGAGAGGGGGGGAAAAAAGAGGGACAAAAAAGAAAGAAGAAAAAAAAAAAAAAAAAAAAAGTCCCTCCTCTCTGCCCCTGGTCTTGTCACTCTGGTCACCTGCGTCTGCCATCTCGGGATCCAACTTTGGCGTGCGGGCTCATCTGGCACTAGTTCAGCCAGTCTTCCTGAGGGGAGGATGGCAGACGCGGCCGAGGATTAATTATCGACAATTCGCAATCCGCAGGTGGTGTACAAAAGTAGACGAACGGGTAGGGTAAGGTTAGGACCAACGACTGACCAGGTTCTCCACGGCCGCTCGGCGCTGCGGCGCTGCGTGTTCCCCACCACGAGGCACATCCCGCACAGGAGCGGATAAGTCCATCCATCTTGCTGCGTCTGTTTCTGCAACCCCCATCAATCATCTCTGCATGTACCTCGAGTTCAAGGGGTACAAGTTGGTCTACCTACTTTTCGATATATCTCTCCACCGGCTCACAAACCACCCTATCTCCCTGCGGCTGTGATACTGGATCCTCGAAGAACCAACATCCCACCAAGAATTTCTAACATCACCAGGACGGGAAGGCAAACAACCAACAGTCGGCCCCGTCGGTGGAATCGGGTTTCCATTTTCCATTTTTTATTTTCCGTTTTTGATTTTCCATTTTCCATTGTTATTTTTATTTTCCCGTCTGCTTTTCGTCGTTCCGCTCTTTCGTTGTTGGGGGTCGAAGAAAGATGACGATGGCAAACAATCCAACCCACCTTACTGGACACTTACTTGCAATCCAATAGCTGGAGAAAAGGCATCGAGCTGGTGACACAGAGATATATAAGACCGACGAGACTTCCCCCCCTTATCCCGGCAGAGTTCAACAAGACACCACTACTACTGGTCTCTCATCTCGTCCAACAAGCCCGGCTTTTCACTCAAGAAGCCAAGGTCTCAAGGTCTCCTTGTCTCCTCAACTACCAGCTCAAGACTGTTCTCACTTGGAACATACACATCATCTTTTCGTCTTGGCTTTTGGAAACACCTACCGTCTCTGCCCAACGACACTCACTGATCACGCACTATACGACTTCGACCGAGCCTCCGATATCCTGTGAGAGGTCAAGTACTTTTGTTTTCTCACGGCATCATCCGTCCGAACAGTTCTAGCAACACTCCAGCAACTACAGAACACAACCTCCCCGTTTCCTCCTCATCTCTCTCTCACTCTCCTACATACTCTCTCTTTCTCTCACCTGCAACTCCTCTCGCCAAAGCCGAGTGGAAACCCTCAAGTCGACGTCCACTATCCCGCGCGCCCACCACCGCCAACATGTGCTCCAAGATCATCCCCAAGTTCAAGTGCTCGCACCAGTCCAGCGCCTATCCTCCCTATGAAATCCCCTGCGCATACTTTAGGAGCGCAAGCGCAAGGGCGAAGCAATCAAACGAGGCGGTGCAGGCATGCCCATACTACAACGAGAGCGTGGAGCAGAGGGACAGCTTCTGTCCCGAGTGCCAACAGGCCGGCCGTGGGTCGTAGGCTGGCTGCTTTCGGGTGCCTCCTATGCATGCACTATTTTTAAAGCTCACTCACCCACCTTGCCGGCATTTCAAGGCCAGGTCCCCCTTGCTCGGGCTCGAGTCGTCGGTATCGGAAGCTGTAGGGGGCCAATCCTACGCTTGGGGGTCCACGGGTCGGGGCCGACGCCCATGGACGGAGGACGGATCCCCGAGGCGGGTTGTTCATCCACAGGGCTCAGGGCGACGGTTTAATGGGTCACTTAGTTGGGAGGCATGGTCACTGCAAGTGGGAAGGAATGGGCTATGATCTATTTGAGGATGATGGGGGTTTTTTTTTTTTTTGGATCTCTTTTCTTTGCTGGACGGCACGAAGCACGTTTGGGGGTTCGTTGGAGCCACCAATAGGCTACGAGGCAGTGGGCTTTTTCTTTTTTCCTTTTTCTTTTTCTTTTTTTCTTTTTTTTTCTCTTTTTTTTTTTTTTTTTTTCCTCCATGATTTGGGGGAGGGGGGTCTGATTTTTCCCCCCTCCCCCCTTTTTTTTTCTTCTCTTTTTTCCCCCCTTTTCCCTTTTATTCTTTTGTTTTGAATTGGGTGTTGCATGAGTTCAAAAGACATGCGGTCTGGTGGAAGAATCAAAGACTTTATTTTCTCACATTGCAACACTCCGATTTGTCCAAGCTGAGATGAACCACCGAGACCAAACTCCCTTGGAGTATTTCGGGCTTGGCGGGAACGAGAGGCACGTGCATGACAGGCGGGAGCCTGAGTCTAATGAATATGGAACAGAACAGACGGTGAGAGACGGCCAAATTTCCTCGAGAGATGAGCTGACGTGCCAAGGAATCATTAGGCCCCGGCAGTACAGTAGGGTAGACAAACAAGACACTGCACTGCTGTCAGTCCGGTAGGATCGGCACTGACGGGAAGACATGGGAGTGCCATCGAGGTAACGCGGCATAGGTTGCGTTGTACAAGAAGACACGGGAACGGTCCGCCGGTGCAGTGGTCTTCCGAAGACGCCAACGGCCAACAGCCTTCCAACATGCCCATGAGGACAGGGATGTCGATGTCTTTCTTGTCCTGATAGGTCGGGAAGAAAGGGGAAGGGGAAGATACGAATAGCCAGATGGCATTTCGGTGGTATGTATTCTCTTTTTTGCTTTCATTCTTTCCTCTCTCCTTTTGCCCGTTTTCTTTTCTTCCACTTGTTTCCCCTTTCTGTATCCTCTCGGTTTGTGTGTCTCCCTTTTTTGCTTTCGTTTTTGCTTTTATTCTTACGTTGCTTCCTGTTTCACAAAGCAAGGCCCCAGGGCCTCACAACAGATGTTTGTGCCATCGCCACGGAAACAGTATTTTTGTTGACAAGGGAACAGAAACCTCGTTGGAGGCGGGCCCCGGTGGATACTGGATCCCTCACTCGCATTGCAGCGTCGTCATGTGATGGAAGGTTGCGGCGAGGATTTTCTGCAGCAGCCTGGGCTGCCTGGCCAGCTAGGTGGCGGCCTGGGCCGGGGCCCCCTTTTCTTTTTTCTCTTCTTTCTTTTTTCTTTCTCCCACTGTTGTAAAAAAGACAGCCAAAATCAACGTCCAGACAAGAGTATGAGACGTGGTTCAGCAGCAGGATACGGGTCCTTTCTTCTTTCTCCTTGCCTCGTATGGCCGAAGCAGACCGACATTAAAGGCAGTCAAGCACTCACCGGCAAAATGAGACATCAGCTGAAGCCTCCGCGCGGTGGTACAGCGCTGCCTATCCGCCTAGGTCCATTGACAGGCCGCGGCACGAGACTGCCTGGTGCGAAGGATCGCAAAGCGCAACGCTGATCTGTCGCAGCCGCCCACTCTCTGCAGGATTTGCGCAGATTCCACCAGGAAATGACACATCGGCTAGGAGACGTCCATGGCACGCGTGCTTTTGCGGGTTTGTGTGTGTGTGTGTGTGTGTGTGTGTGTGTGTGTGTGTGTATTTGTGTGTGTATCCGAAGTTGGGGGCCGGTTCGGGAGGATGAGTGACCTGATGGCGGCAGAAAGACGGGAGGTTGTGACGACAGCCATGCGATTGCCGATGTGTGGAAGCGGCCACGATTCCGTTCGCTGGCTCTTGATTGCATTTGGCGAGCAGCAACGACATCTCTCATCCCGGACACGATCCCCCCAAAGGCACGGAATCAGCATGTCCTGGAGCCATGCAGACGGGAGAGGGCATGAACAAGTGCTACATACAGCCAAGTATGTAACCTCTTGTGTCTGCCGAGCTGCGTCCGCCGTGCCGCGCAGTTCTGGCCTCATCTTGCATGCCATCCAGGGACAGCGCCATGATCTGGAACCCTCCGTCTGTCTTGTCCGACTCTCACATCGAAGGAGTATAGAGACGGAGACGCACCGCGACAACCGAGGCTACAGGACCTTGCGATCAGCATCCTTCGACGAGTGAGGATATTCGACCAAACCAAGCTGGGATAGGCCTCTACCATGCATGCTTGGAGAATAAGAGGAGAATGAAAGGGAGGAAACAGAGAAAAGGAGCTCGTGGTCGTCATCCATCCCGCCTTGCAGCCCAGATGCGCAGACTGGCACTGCCCTGGGGCATATGTTGCTCGCCCCCTCTTGGCTGGGATGAGAAGCCAGCTGATGGCTGTAAGTGATATCTGATCGATCCCTTGCGTCGTTTTCTCTTCTTGGCATTTTCTCCCTCGGGTGCATTGAAATCGCCAGGAGGCGAGCAACATGACAAATCCCTGAACCAGGTTCGACGTCGTCCACGACCACGCAGCGCCGACATCAATCACGCATGGCCCGGACATGGCCCGGACATGGCCCGGACAGTTACTACTACCACCTTTACTTACTATCTTTGGTTTGCTGGCTCCGATCGGTACTTGGATGTCGAGGGGCGGCGGGGGCTCATGGGCCATTCCGCCTGGCAGAGCGTCTCTTCAAGCGACACATCATCGCGCATTTGTCCCGTGCCTGATATGGCTGATCTACTGTTGCATACAACCTAAGTATGCATGCAGGACGTACATAGCCACCTCACCCCCCTTTTCTCTCTCTCTCCTCTCTCTTCTACCCCCACACCACTCGTTATTTTTTCTTCTTCCCGCCCCCGGCGGCTAGCAGGACCCAGCGCGCCAATCACCTCATGACAACAACACCGACAACCCTGGTCGGAGCTGATGGAGAGTCCAGAATCCAGACATACAGGGGACATCTCCTGCAGGACCAGCATGCGCGAAGCCGCGCCAACCCCCCGCTGTTAACAATTCACCGCTGTTGAAAGCCCATGGCGATGCGACAACGCCATCATCCCTCGCTTACGACGTACTTCGTATACGCCGCGATAGCCAACACTTGCGACACACTTTTCTTCCTTTCTTTTTCTTTTTTATTTTGGTTAGCTCAAGGAAGCCTCGTGACCATTCAGAAGGGGCGCAGCGCCGCTGTGGCTTTAAGGAAATCCTGCCGAGGTCAGGTTCATCACACGCAATTAGGTCACTGCAGCGCAGCGCTCCACACTTGGATCCCCCGGAGGGCAATCATGGTCGGCTGCGGCGGATGTGAACCGTTCTTTTCTCCTCGTTACAACGTACATGACGACTCCTGTGAGACGGAGACGTTTGACGCCCCGTTGGCGGGGGCTAGCGCGCGTCCCATCACCATTGGGGGCCGGTTTGTTCGCTTGTTCGTTCGTGTGCCCGACAACGGCCAACCACAACGCCTGCGAGACGGCCGCTGTCGTTCCCGTTCCCGTTCCCGTTCCCGTTCCCGTTCCCGTTGCGTTCCCGTCCGTCCGTCTGTCCCCACCCGGCTTCTACTGCAACCCTACCCCCCTCCCCCCTTTTTTCCTGCGACCCAACCCATCGCCTCCCACTCATTTGCGCACCTTTTCTCTCTTCTTTCAACGTCAACGCGCGTCATGTCGTATGAGGAGAGACACTCCGAAGATAGATGCCCGCTTGCTGGAGAAACAGCCTCGGTCCGACATTTTGGTTCCCGCCTGGACCACTTCAGCTCCTCTCTGGTTAATGCGGGCCTTGAGCTCGGCCGCCCCCAACATTTCGTCAAAAATATGCCTTGGGTCAGACACCAAGACCCGTTGTCCATACTTGGGTCTCTACTTCTGTCGCTACTTCTTCCGTCTTCACATACTTGATGGCTCCCTGAGCTACCCCGAGCTTTTGGTGGAGTAGATCGTTCCCGCCATCCGTTTCCCGAACCACATCCCGCCTGCACGCGGCCCGATTCGATGTAGATCAGAAGATCGGCAGAGACTTTGCCGGAATGTATCTACGATGAGCCTTCTGCCGACTGTGTGTCTGCTTACCTTGCAGCAGCCAGACCCCCAGGATACCCCCAACAAATTCAACGGACTGAGAAATACGAATAAGCAGTCACGGCAAAGGACACGGCCCCCAAGAGAACCAAGAGAGATGTCAAACTCGGCATCGAGCATTACTGCGATTCTCCGCCGGGAAGCGGAACCACCCGGCGGATCACAGGATGGCATACTGCACGTCGCCATGCTCCACAGCATGTACCACCTCACGGCCCTTCCCCTGGCTACACGGCACAGCAGAACTTCCTTTTCAGGACGAATGCTCTTGTCGCCATGTCAGGAACCGTGGAGGGTGCTTTTGCTTGCCATTGCGAACAGGTGAAGTATCTGCCCATGTCACTGTACTCCATGCGATGTTCGCAACGTAGATAGAGTCGGTCAAGGCACGACAGGCACCAGATGTATCAGGGGGGTGAACATAATGAGATTGGGGCCCCGGAATAGAGTGGAATACAGAGACAGAAGTGGGATACAGAGACAGAAAACTGGACGAACGTCGTTACCGTCTTGATACGAAGAGGTGACGGGAGATACCACTAACAGAGATACCATTAGACATCACCGACAAAGCCAGAGAACACAGGCCTGACCCTGCTGCAGCTGACGAAACCATACTGTAGTTTCTCATTCTCATTACCTGTGAGGCTTTTCGTCTGTCGTCTTGTCACCCACAGAACCCAAAAGACACCTTCCCCTCTCTCGTCTCGTAATCAATGGCGTCCCCCTGCGTGGCAATCTGAGTTCAGTCGTCCTCCTGAAAACGGCTTTCCGTCTTTCCTCCTGCACTTCGAGAATGGCCGAGGGAGGTGGGCGATGAGATAGCCAAGATCCGAGTGTTATTTCTGTCCACTGATCGATCCACGACGTATTGCCTCCCTCCCTTCCCTCTTTTCAGATCATGCTCATTTTTCCACCCTCAGAGGCGGCAACAGCGGCAAACGGAATCCTCACTGGCTACCTGGTCTGGAATGCCCGTCTTAGCTCGCCTGCGTTGTTTGGCCGCCACTTCCTTCCTTGTCCCCGGTGGCATCTGGTCGGGGATTAAAAACGAAAAAAAAGGATATAGTACAGTCCAACTTTATACAGAAACAAATCATGTCTTTGCAACCCTCTCCCCTGTCGCTCCTTTTTCTTCCTTTTGGTTTTTCTGTTGTTTTGGCTCGTTTTCTGTGTTTCGTCTTCCTCGGAGGGACGACGGGTGTGGTATAACAGTTTTGTGGCGAGGGACCGATGCTGCTCAAGACAAAAAGACAAACAGCTAGCTCTATAATGCAAAAGCCTGAAAAGGAAAAAGGGGGGGAAAGATGGAAGAAAAACAGAACAATGGCCTCCTTTTGCCCTTTCTTCCGTTGCGCAAATAAGAGCGCAGTAATAAAAAGAAAGAAAATGACAACCTGTGTCCATGCAAGGGGTATGATCAAGAGTCATGGCGGTGCGTAAAAGCCCCATCCTTCATCTCAGTCGTTGGTGGGGGAATTAGGAGAACTGGGGACAGTCAAGTTAGCATGGACGGCAATCAGCCGGGACGAGTAGCAAACAGACGGAGACTCACTATTGATTTGTGGAGCCCGCGGGACCCGGGGTCCGGGGAGAGAAGGACGGAGACTGCTTCACTGTTAGACAAATCACACCAGTATAGATCTACGAGGATTCACGTACTGTTGGAGAGTAGCTGGGGCTCGTCGGCGACTGCTGCATCGGCCTCTGGAAACTGGGACTCGTCGGCGAATACGAGTGGTCCGGGGACGTGGGAGACCACGACGGCGATGCGGGCGAGTACGACGGCGAGGTGGGCCCAGCGCCGTGGAGATTCGGCGACGTCGGGCTGTAGCTCGGGCTGGCCGGGGAGTAGCTCGGGGACGTCGGCGAGTTGAACTGCGCCGGCGAAGTAGGCGAGTAATGCCTGGGCGACGTCGGCGACGTCGGCGAGTAGCTCGGCGAAGTCGGGCTGTAGTTGGGACTGGCCGGGCTCGTGGGCCGGTGGATCGGCGACGTCGGGGAGAACGACGGCGATGACGGGCTGAACTGCGGCGACGACGCGTAGCGCCCGCCAGGGCCATCGAGCATGGGCGATGTGGGAGAGTACCCCATGTTGGGCGACGTCGGCGAGTATCCTCCGGCGAAGCTGCTGAACGGCGACGTCGGCGACGTCGTGAACGGGCTGGTCGGACGGTGTCCCGGGCTGGCAGCACCGAACCCGCCAAAGCCGGCACCGCCGTATTCGGTCCCGAAACCGACGTTCTCGTCCGACCCGGCGCCCACAATCGGCGAGAAGTTGCCCCCGCTCGATGAAGGCGAGCCCAGCGAGAGGTAACCCGAGTCGGCCATGGGAGAGCCCGTGTCGTACGGCGTCGCCGCGCCCCCGGCATCGCCGCCCTTAACCGGCATGCCTGGCATGAGACCCATGCGCGAGTTGTCGCTGATGACCGTCTCGAGCATCTTGGGATCCAGCTGGACGTCAAAGTGACCCGTGCCCATGGGCGCCATCTGGCCCAGCATAATGTTCTCCGAGATGCCGCGGCAGTCGTCGAGCTCACCAGCCGCCGCCGCCTCGAGCAAGATCTCCACCGTCTCCTCGAACGAGCAGCGCATCAGCGCACCCGTGTCGGCGCGGTTGATACCGTGACGCGTGACGGCCGAAATGGTGCCTCGGTTCGTCATGACGTCGACGAGGAGCGCCAGGTGGCGATGGTTGACGTACGATCCGTCAAACGCAAGCACCTGCGTCAGTTCTCGGACGAGCGCCGCCCGCGCCGCCTCGATGCCGAACACATCGACAATCTGCCACAGGTCATTGGTGTACGTCCGCTTGGCATCCACGCCCTCCACCGTCAAGACCGTAGCCAGAGCAGAGCCCGAGGTGTCGAGGTACCACTCCTGGCAGCGTTCGTCGGCCTTGGCCGCCAGCAGGGCGCCGTCGTCCGTCTCGATGAGCCGGGTATCCCTGTTCAGGAATGCCCTCTCGATGCCCGGAACACCACGGAGCGTCAGCGTGTCCAGGAGATGGCTCTCAAACGTCTTGAGCAGGACGTCGTCTTCGATCCTGCCATCCTCCTCGGCGTCCTTGTCATGCTTGAGCGTGCGGATGCGAATGACTTGCTCGTCCGCGTTGTTGTCGCTGAAGATGAGGTGGCAGTCATTCGGGTAGTCGGCCTTGATGCGCGCCGCGACGTCTTCGACCGTCAACTCCTTGTCCAGCAGCTTCTGCCGATCGAGCGTGATACGAAGCAGCCAGCGGTTCTGGATGTCGACAGTATCATGCGAGTCATCGGGAATGGCCCAGTACGATTCCACCATGTCGAGATCGGCGGGGATGACGGTGCTTTGCAGGTCGGGGTCGTAGTAAATCTCCGTCATGGCCGTCACCGAGCGCAGCGTGGTGTGCTCGACGGTGCTGCGCAGCGTCTTGCAAGCCTCCTGCGTGGCGTTGCCCTCCTCTAGATAGACAACCATGGACGGCGTCTTGATGTTCTGAGCCAAGTTGAGAATCTCCTTGAGACGCGGGACACCCAGGGTGACGTTCTTGGAAGAAACACCGGCAAAGTGGAACGTGTTGAGCGTCATCTGCGTGGCAGGTTCGCCAATCGACTGCGCGGCCAATACCCCCACCATCTCGCCGGGGCTGACAAACGCCTTGGCCCAGCGTGCCTCGAGCTCGCCGAGGACGTGGTTGAAGGCCAGCTTGTTCAGGCGCTGCGTGCAGGCGATGCGCTTGAAAGCGAGCCGAGACCGGAAGTGCGCCTTGACCAGGATCGTCGCGTCGTAATCCGCTTCCTTGGAGAAGGGATCGTCGCCCCGGACGATGGTCATCCTGTCCAGCATGGCTTGGACCGCTGGGACAACGTCCTGCGGCGTCAAGTCGCTGCGTTGGAAGTCCTCGACGTTGAACAACCGCTTCGCCGTCTCGATGAGCCGGATGACATTCAGCGGCAGCTGCGTCATCTCCTCGTCCTTCCTGCGCGCATTGATCTCGCGGATGAGCTTGCGGTCGGCCACCAAGGCCTCGTACTCCTGGTCGAGGAGGTGCTGCACTTCGATATCACCCACGAGCTCATTCCCGTACTCGAGCCAGTCAAGCTCCTCGGGGCGGTCCTGGTCCATCACGTCGAGGCGGTAGCGTTCGTCAAACTTCTTGTTCGACATGGTGATGAAGTCCATACGCTGCTTCTCAATGCACATGGCATCGAGACCGTCCTCGCCGTAAAGGAACTGAATGATATCACCCAGAGAGTTCCGCACGGTGCCGTCATACTTTACGCTCACGTCCTCGAGGGCCTTGACGAGACGACGCTGGATGTAACCCGTCTCGGCCGTCTTGACCGCCGTATCAATGAGACCTTCTCTACCCGCCATGGCGTGGAAGAAGAACTCGGTAGGTGTGAGACCACGGAGATACGAGTTCTCCACGAAACCACGCGCTTCAGGAGAGTAGTCGTCCTTGGTGAAGTGAGGTAGCGTGCGGTACTTGAAGCCAAAGGGAATACGCTTGCCCTCGACAATCTGCTGCCCGACGAGGGCGCTCATCTGGGAAATATTGATAGAGGAACCCTTGGAGCCGGAGGACGCCATGGTGACGGCGTTGTTCAGATCCTTCAGGCCCTTCTGCGTCGTGGTACCTGCCTTGTCACGGGCGGTATTCAGAGCTCTCGAAACCTTGCTCTCAAAGGTCTCTCGAATGTTCATGCCAGGCGACGGCTCCAGCTCGTTGTTCGTCGCCATCTGCGTGAGCCGGGCGACCTCGGCCTTTTGCTCGTCAATGTGACTTTGCACCTTTTCGATCGTATCCGTATCGGGGATCGTGTCGCCAATGCCGATGCTGTGGCCGTCTGACAGAAGCCAAAAGTTGATGACTTGCTGCATGCCGTTGAGGAAGTTCATGGCAGCGTCCGGACCCTGCTCGTTATAAATGATGTGAATCAAGCCACCGCTCGACGCGCCAATATTCCTCTTGGACAGAAGACCATAAATGATCTGGCCGGACTGGATGAGGAGACCCTCGTCCTTAAGGGGGTTGTCCTCCTTCGAATCAGGCATGTTGTGCAGACTGACAATGGTGGGGATCACCAGGCTTGTGATTTGCTTGCCCGTCCATCGGGGAACAGGCCGCAAGATGGCCGGAGTAGGGATGATGCCGTTCCAGTTCGGAACCCAGAGCAGGATGTTCATGACTTCTTCCTTTGTGAGGAACGTGTCACGACGACACAACTTGTAGGCGCCAGCGAGGGTATCTTGCACAATACCCATGAGCGGGCCGTTCCTCTGGGGCGAGACGATGTTGATGGGAACCATGCAGAGCTCCTTGATTTCGGCCCGGGTCTCCTCGCTCTGAGGGACGTGCAGGTTCATCTCGTCACCGTCAAAGTCGGCGTTGTAAGGGGACGTGACAGACAGGTTGAGACGGAAGGTCGAGTAGGGCATGACGCGAACACGGTGACCCATCATGGATTCCTTGTGAAGCGACGGCTGACGATTGAAGATGATATAATCACCGTCCATCAGATGGCGCTCCACCTTCCAGCCGTACTCGAGCGAGATCTGGCCGGCACGACGATGGTGGCGGAGGTCAATACGGGTACCGTCAGTGCGAATCACGTACTTGGCACCAGGGTGCTCGTTCGGCCCATTCATAACGAGCTCGTGCAGCTTGCCGATATTGTACGGAGTAACCGTCTCGGGATACGTCAATATCCTAGCAATCGACTTGGGAACGCCCACCTCGTCCAGGGACAGGTTAGCATCGCCCGTGATGACAGTACGAGCCGAAAAATCGACACGCTTTCCCATCAAGTTGCCTCGCAGACGACCCTCCTTGCCCTTCAAGCGGGCTCGGATTGCCTTGACGGGGCGCCCACTCTTCTGAAGAGCACGAGGCTGGCCGGCGATATCGTTGTCCATGTACGTCGCGACGTGGTACTGAAGCAGCTGCTCGAAATCTCGAGCGATATGGGCCGGGGAGCCTTCACGAATGGCCTGCTTGACATTGCCGTTGGCGCGGATGATGTCGCCGAGCTTGTAGGTCAAGTCGTCTTCATTCCTCATGCCTTGGCCGGTGCCATCCATGGAAATGCTCGGACGAACAGGCGGGGGCGGGACGGGGAGAACGGTAATGACCATCCACTCAGGGCGGGCATAGTCGAGGTTGAGACCCATATCTCTGAGGTCGTCATCCGAAATACGGCGCATGATGTTGTGGGCCATCTCGGGGGTGATGGGAGTCTCCTTCTTCTCCAGTTCGCCGTCTTCTTTTCTCGATTCTATTCTGGCGGTCAAGGAGAGGGCCTTGTGCCGCACGGCGGGGACGAGGTTGCCACAGCCACCATGGTTGATGGCAGGGGGCCGCTTGAGTTCGGGGATATCGTTGAAGGCCTCGTCCTTCTCTTCCTTGACTTCATTCTCGCACCTCGACTTCTTCTTGCAGACGTTCCAAACCCGGCTGAAGCGCAGCTTCGGGTCTCTGGTGTTTACGGCTTGAAGGAATTCGGGGTCGCTCTGAGCGTGGCAGGTTAGCAAGGACAAGTCAAGACAGGCAGGCGTCACGTAGCATAGAGTAGACTAACTCTATCAGCCAATACTTTGCTGCAGTTATGGCAGACGATCTCCAGAACCTTCTTGACCTTCTTGATGAATCCTGGATGGTACACGGGCTTCGCGAGCTCAATGTGGCCAAAATGGCCGGGGCACTCGCCCATTGCCTGGGTACAGGTCTTGCACTTGAATTGGCGATCGATGGAGCCGAGAAGAGGGTCGTTGAGGCCACCATCCCGAGGTTTGGTACGCGTCTCGTCCATGGTCTCGGGATAGATGATGTGGGCGACACTCATATTCTTGATCTGCTCGGGAGACATGAGACCGAATTGAACCTCTTCGATGGTCTTGAGCGGCGCGCTCGAGTGGGTGAAGTAAAGGTTCGCCATGATGGGCAGATTTTTCCGCGGGCGGCAGTCAAGGAAATATTATCAAGTCGCGGTGTGATGTCGGTAAAGTCGGGTAAAAAGTGATACGAGAGCGAATCCCGATGTAATGGGAATAAAAAAGAAGAAGTCGATTATCGGAAGAAGAGGAAGAAAAATGGTAGAGGGCAAGTGTCGTGATCGATGATGGGACGTCGTTGATGCCTCGTGAAGTGAAGGAAGGCGCAAAATCGTGGAGGCAGGAAGGCAAAGCTCTTTCCTCGCCGGCGTAACTTGTTTTGATGATAACAGATGGATGATTTCGCAAGGCCGTTTGATGGGCACGTCAATTAAAAACTGGACACTCTCGCCCGAATCCGTTCCCTCTGGCCTACGGCCCAAGAGAAGGCGCCGTTGCTGCTCACGCAACCCCGATCGCCGCCGCCTTCCGAAAAAAGAAAATCAGTCGAAAGAAAATCGTAAAAGTATGGCTCGAATCGAATATCGTATCGTATTTGCTCTGGTGACTTGGCGACGCGGTTTCCGACGCGCTTGGTGATGGCGCAACGAAGTTGAGAGGAGGTTGTAGATGGCAAATTTGGAGGAGGCAACAACAGAGCAAGAGCACGTAAGAAATCTTGCCTCAGGCCCGGACACGGCTGCGTTTGAGTGTCTGCGCTAAGCCATATTAGGTAATTGGTGGTTGACCGTCTATTGGCTGGTGAATGCCTTTGATAGAAATGTTAGTAAGCAACCGAATACTTTGTCGAATCATTCATCATGAATCGATCCATGACAGAACACTGAAGTATCACGGAAGTCTCGATGTACCTGGAAGTTGAGTATGTATTATTCTCTGGGGTCACTCCATCCAATTCACTGACCAGTTTCTTCCTCCATGGTTGGCAAGTTGTATGTTCCCGAGAATTTCTATTAACTCACACCTCTATTTTCCTCCCGTTCTATACTCGTCGAACGGCTCAAATCACGACAGTATCAATAAGATAGCGGTATAGCAGTTGTACGTGCACTACCCAACAATACATATAGATCTAGCGCGGTACTTGGAGGCGCCACACGCTCTGCTCTATCATTGATCCACATGAAGTGGAGCTTACTCCGTACACTAGGTACTTCGTATTTCTCGATATCAAAACGCCCGAGCTTCCTCCAGTTACTCGGTGGCATCGACACCATGATCAAAGCTCTGCCAATAGCTCTCGATCCATCCACTGAAATCGGACACTTTCCACTCACATATTAGTAGGCGCACAAGCCACTAACTAGAACCACACGGGAATACACCCTTATAATTTCTTCTTGCCTCTGGCCGTCTTTCGTCTGGCAGCCTTCTTATCGCCCGTGGCATCCGGTACTTCCCCGTCCGCCCCCGGACTCCTCCGTCGCATGGTCCCCGTCGACACGGCGACGAATTCATCCTCGCTGTCGCTGTCAGCGAGGTCGAACAGGATCGGCATCCGGAATCGGCCCTCCGCGGCCATGTCGTCGCCGTCAATCGCATTATCCATCGTGACTACGTCAATGTCCTCGTCCTCGGCGTCCAGGCGTCGCTTGGTCAGCTCCTCCTGGCCGTAAATATCAAACTCGTCCTCCCGCTCGATGTATTCCTGGTTCTCCTCGACCTGCGCAAAGTCCGGCGCGAGCCTCGCCCACTTCTGTTCCGGTATGATGGACCATATATAGATCCTGCCCGTCTCGAGCCCGCAGGTGGCCAGGAAATGCCGCTGGGGGTGCCACTCTATCACGCCCTGCTCCTCCTTGGGGCCGTCCAATATCCTCGTCAGACTCCCTGTCCGCCGCTCCCACACGTAGATCTCGTGGTTGTTGTAGGTGGATGCCGCGACATATTCTCCCGTCGCCGTGAAGGTGACGTGGTTCCAAGAAAGACGGTTCACCTGATCTTCGAAATCGTGTTCCTTGATCAGGTACAGGGTATCCACGTCGAGGTCCTGGGCTGTCAGGTTCGGGACGTAAAAAGTCCGAACCTTGCGATCCTGGGAGTTGACAAGGAGATCGCGGCCCGAGCTGGACAAGCGTAGCGTGGTGACGACCCCATTGCACGGCTTTCCCGAGTGTATGACGGCCCTACTCTTGACGTCGATGATATTGATCCAGCCCTTGTTCGTCCCCGATATGACGTGATCTCCGGATGCCGTGAAAATGGTGACCGTGGTCATCTGCTTGGCATCTTCCTTGGCATGTTTTTCCGCTAGCGCATCGTCGGCTTCGGCGCTGGACCGCTTCGGTATTGTGGGGAGCGGTTGTTTGACGGCAATCTCTTCTGACATGTCGACAAGCATGGGTTGGTCCTCGAAGAGCGACGCAACAAAAAGGTACCTGTGAGGCGGGAGGCGCAAGCGCGTGAGCAACCACGAGTGTCCAAATCAAAAGGCATGTGGTGGTCGAGGAGAAGGGTAGCTTACGGGTTGAAGGGATGCAGCTCAGCAATGTAGGCTGGCGCCCTGAAACGGACTTCGCGGTGCCGCTTCCCGGTCTGAAGATCCCATAGCATGACCTTCCATCCCTGGCAGGCGGATAGGAGGTATCGACCACACCCGGACCAGCTCAGGGACGTGATGCTACGATTGTGTCCCCGCATCTTTCTCGCAACTCCCATGGTCTCAATGTCCCATACAACGACCGTGCCATCCACGCGGCCAGAGGCGAGGAACTCGCCAGTTCTGTTGAAGCGCAGGCATGTCGCATGGCCCGATCGAATGGTGTTGGTGTTTGTAATCTGCTCGATGTATTCGACGGCTTCTTCGGGGTCGGCCAGAAGCAGATTCATGCTTGATACGACGTCGGGCGACAAGGTTCCCAGGGTTTACCGAGTCATGGTTCTTGGTGCGCGGACGGGAAGCTCGCTGAGATTAAGAAGCCGCCCTTTGTTGACCTTTGCGTGGTGTGGTGTACGAGGTTTCCTGCAAGGCTGACGGGTGTAGCGTGGGTGGGAACAGGGATTTGCCTGACAAGCTGGATTATGTAATCCTTCAGAGCATTGCTCACCGATGTCACCGAGGTGAGAGACTCATTTGTGACCCCTCCCCCGCCATTTAGCCTTGCGAGTTGGTACACCCCAGACAGGGCTGCTAAGTTCATGACACGACAAAGCTGAAGTAATTCTGTTCAGCTTTCCGCTTCAATCTAATCCCTGGATTCTGTGAGAATAAGATGGCAAATTCGAAGTGAGACCAAGCGAATTCGCGGTAGAAATATTTGAATATGCACTAAACATCAAGTTCACAGGTTCGAATATGTCAAGAGCTTCGAGCAGTCCGATACTCTACTACCCAATACCTGGATAGTGGTGAGGATAGACGGCAGAGGCTTTACCAAGTAAGACGGATCTCGAGCATCGTGTGCAGGTCTCAAATAACACGCCGCAGACTCTGTGCGAAATACAACTTTGAAAAGCCCAATGACAAGCGAGCGCTCGATCTCATGAATGCGGCGGCAAAGGCCGTGATGGCAGAGCTCCCCGAAATCACCATCTCATACGGCATCAGTGACGAGTACAGGTGAGGTGGACACGATGACGGACTGTTCAATCCCCTTGGCCTGTTCCTTCTAACCGTGACCTGCCTGTGAAGCTTCGTATTCCACAAATCATGCACCCTCTTTGAACGGCGAGCCAGCAAGCTGGTCAGCACCATAGTATCGACTTTTACGGCCCACTACATCTACTTTTGGCCGACGTATTTTCCAGACTCGCCGCTGTCGCCCCCGCTGCCTAGCTTTGATGGCCGCGCCGTGTGCTACCCGACAGTGCAGAACCTGCGTGATTACATGAGCTGGCGGCAAGTGGATTGTGAGAGAGACCCTTGTTTGATTTCCAATCTCCCATCCTCTACTCGTCAGGGTTCAGAGTACTGACGCGAGCAACCCAAGGCCACATCAACAATCTCTACAACACAACTTTCTGGGCACTGATACAACTGGGGGGCATGGGCAACCGTGAAGCAGAGCAGTTATTGGCGGTATGGGAAGGGATCGACGCCAAACCAGAGAGACTTGCCATTGCTAACCGATCTCGCGATTCGCTAGGGGACAGTATCAGGCGACAAGAACGAGATTCTCTTCTCAAGGTTCCATATCAATTACAACAACGAGCCCGAGATGTTCAAAAAGGGCAGCGTCGTCTTTCGAGATGTAACTATTGTCCAGTGTCTGTCGTTGAAGACGTTCTCCCACTAACACGATCCAGTACGAGCTCGTCGAACCCGGAACACACAACGCCCAGGAGGAAGCCGACGCCCTCGCGGAACCGGTGCAGCAGTCCAAGTCGCAGGCCGAGAAGGAAAAGAAGCGTCGCAGCAAGGCACCCATCGTCGTCCAGCACCTCGACATCATCAAGGATGACTTTTGGGACAGGAGGCCGTGGTTACTGTCGAACAAGCCTGGAAAGGTGCCGAAGGAGCCATGAAGGGGAGTAATTGGAATTCGAAGACCAGGGAACGGGACCATGGAAAGCGGTTTCCCACGCTGTGTTGACCAGGTGTTTGATTTTTTTCTATACCCTTCTCGCTCAGCTGGCACTAAATGTAGGCCATAACTGCATTCAACGCCATGAAGACACATAAACCCTCCAGCCAGCTGTGCCGTCAGCAAGATGAGATTGGTGAAATGATGTGATGCGTTGGTCGTGCGATGCTTCCATGATGGGAACACGATCAATCGATATAGTGCTTTGGTCGATGTTTCCACTTAGGTTGGAGTGTCGGATCGAGTGATTTGCGCCGTCGCTGGAAGCTGTCGAAGAATCCCTGCTCGGCTCGTGGACTGCGATCCCTCCGAAACCATACTCCTCGGCCCCATCGTCCGTCAACGAGATGACCAGCCTGTGGATTGTCGTATCAGCCTCACAGTGGTCTCGTTTCTGACGAAATGGCCGCAAATCCCTGCTTCCGCTGCCGTACGAGGATAGACGACAACGCTAGAACAAAGGAACATCAACCAGCCATCCGTGCTTCCCGTTTTAACCGCTTCGCCTCCCGTCTCGCCCTCCTCTCCTCCTTGGTCTCGTCCCTCTTTGAGCCCCCCGACGCCTTCAACGCCGCTTTCATCTCCCTCCTTTTCTGCCTCTCCTCTTTCCTCCTCCTCCGCGCTTCCTTCTCCACCCTCCGGGCAGCTCTCCTCGCCCTCCTCTCCTCTTTCGTCTCCGTCTTCTCACCAGTCTCCTGCTCCGTCGTCTCCTCCGTCGTCAAAGGCGTCGAATTCCCCGAGCTCCCGCTACTCTCGGTGCTCTCGGCGCTCTCGTCCAAAGACGACAAAACCGTCCCGTCAAGGAACCCACCCCGCACGAAACACCCTCCTAAACTCCACCGCCCGCCCTTCCCCATCTCGACCGAATTGATCCTCCCCCCGGTAACGGCTTGCACGACGCCAATCTTCCCCTCGGCCGTAGTCGTGGTGCTGAGCCCTTGGAGCTGCTCGTCGAACGCGCTCATCCACCACGTGTCGCTCGTAAAGTGCGCCTTTTGTCCCAGGCCCTTGTTCCCGTCGCGCCGGTTCAGGAGGAGCGGCTTCGCCAGGCCGATTGCGTCCGAAGTCGCATGCAGGGAGTGGCCTTCGCCCCGCCAGCCCTGCGACGTCAAAAGGGCATGCGCGTCCATCTTATTTTTTGGACCGCCGAGTTATTTGTTCCAGTAGTCGGAATGTTTTCGCTAGTGTTTTGTCTCGGTGGGAGAGGCACTCGCGGGGCGTTCGAAGTCGAGTACGATTTTGGAAAATAAAACGTTCGAGAGTGACAAGGTCGGGACATGCGAATGGGAGTCTCTAAAACAAGCAAGGTATCCTCATGGTTATGCCGTTGGGTCGGTTCGAGCAGCGACGTATTTGGTGTTGACCGAAAATTATCTGTAAAATAGTAGAGCTCTCCACTGATCTTCATTTGCATGTGCCGCTGGCGGCGCGTTCAGATTTCTCCAAATTTCATGTCACGTGTGAAGCTTGGTCCGTGCGTCTGCACCCGTCGAGGTATCGCGAGGTATCTCGTCAAATGCGACCGTTCGACAACTCCCCTTAGTGTATTAGTCCCCGATCCGATGCCAGACCTTCCAGCTTGTTTTTCTTTTCTCGCCCATAGTAAATATGCTTCACCAGCCTGCGAGACTCTCGTCCGGTCCTGCTTCCCTCTATTTTATTCGTCAATACCCCCCACCCCTAACCTCGTTGTAGTCAGGACGCCAGGAAACTGGGATGGTAAGCGACCAGCGAGACACTGCGAGTACCCGTCACGATGTTCAATGTCGAGTGTCCAATATAGTATACATAAATGAGGGAAATGGAATGTCGTACAGGGACGGCATGTTGAGTTGGAGCGGAAGCGCGCCGGCCACCGAGGGCGGCTGGATGAGGCCCGGGGTCATTGAAGGCCAAAATGTAGTCTTGTTCAGCGAGAGGCCACTACGTGACACACTGTTTACAGAAGAGCTCCTAGCGGACAGGTATCAGGGAGAAGCATCGACTATTTATAAAGAACACAGTCTATTTCTCATGGTATCATGGTGCATAGGGATATAAGAAATGGAACCTACTCTGCAAGCCATTGAACATATCCGTATCCTGATGATGGGGCTCTGCCCCCTATTCCCTGATTTCCAATCATCACCCAAGCCATGTCCCTCTTTTTCATCGCAACGATAAACCATGGATGATATGACCCCTGCCACAGCAATCTCAAATCTGCACTCACTCCCACAGATGGAATGTGAAGAGACGCCTCCCTGATTCATTATGTGCAAGCCTTGGGCAATAGCATTCTTTGCCTGCCGATGCCTCCCGGATCACCCTCCTATTTATAGTTATGTTCGTCCACTGACGCAGAAGACTTATATCACCGCCAATTTCAATCTGGAAATGCTCGGTCGAATGTGCTGGCCATCTTTGATCGAGGTATGCGTGGCGAGACGACTATGTCCCACCTGATCTCCATGAGCAAAGGTCCCCGCAAAGCAAAGCAAGCATACCATGTCCACTCGCTCACCTCGCGGTCGATTCTGTTAAGCATCTGCAAGAAAGCCACGGACTGCAGGTTGGAGACCAGGTTGGGACTGAATGAGATCGGCCGATAATGGCTGGAAAGCAAAGGTGCTTCTGGCGTGAAGTGCCCAGGTAGAGAAGCCAGTTCCCTCGAAGGTTCGGATTGAAGGATCGTAGCCGTTGGACCAAAAACTCGCAGAGCTAATCGACGGTAATTCCTCCTCGGAAGAGCGTGAATTCCGCCAGTTCAGTTGAGTTGACGCAAGTTCCCCCCCGTCGGCTTCCATTAGCTCGGCATGTTCTTCCGTTGAGGCCGTCGACGGCAGCTTCGGCGTCAACACCACTCGTGCGTCCAAAGGACATACCGGTGCTGGCATTATAAGGGGTAATAATATAAATGCTCGAGCACCCTCGGGCTCACCCTAGTTCCTAACGACATTGGCAAGCACAGAAAGCTGCTCGACCTCATAATCCGCGCCGTTGGGCGCCCGCTCCCCCTTGGGAAGCGCCGCGACTATTTCCACCTCGATGAGATTGACCGTCCCCACAATCAGTTGCGCGTCGAAGACGAGGGTGTTGGGCGGGAAGACCTGGCCGGGCATGGGGGGCTGCGGGGCAAGCAACTTCTTGTTGACTGCCGCCCACAGCTTGTAGTGCCGCTGTTCCTGTCGCAGGGAGGCAAGGAGGTTGACGATGATTTGGACCCGGAAATGGCTGACGGGCATGTGCATCGCTACGCACTGGCGAACCGTTAGCTCGTGGGGACGAACGTCAAAAACGTGCCTCCGCTCCACGTTGAGCATGGGATGGGTCTGGATGCGCAACAACTGAATGGGCGCATCATCCGGGCCTACAGTGGGAATTGACGTTAGCCCAGCACATCACCACACGACAGCATTAGAGGGCTCCCATCTCGTACCTTTTCCAGGAAGGCGGTATATTTGATCCCTAATGGTAGGCTGTTCCCTCTTGGTCTCCGTGGGATTGACAAGGTGGAATTTGGCAGTACTTGTCGCCATTGTACTAGGGGTAGCTTGTGCAGATTGTACCGGCTGAGCGGGTTGAGCAGATTGTACCGGCTGAGCGGGTTGAGCAGGCTGAGCAGGCTGGGCGGCCTGACTTGGCTGGGCTGTCTGGGCTGGTTGGGCTGGCGGAGCGGGCTGCTCGGGGGCCGACTCTTCCTTTTGGACAGCGTTGGACGCAGACGGCCTAGGCGAAGCGGTCATGGTGTTTGGTGTTACGCCCGCGGCCAGAGGCGTAGGAGTGCCGAGACGTTGCTGGGGTGTTCCGGACCTGGTAGCTGTCGTAGCGCTGGCCTCGGTTTCGCCGGCCGCCGGAGGCTGTTCGCTTTCGCGCGGCTCGGCGGATTGAGCCGCGGTGGGGGGCGCAGGAGTATCGGTCGAAGCACCTCTCGGGGTAACCTGGATGGTGATCTTTTTGGAGGGAGGGGCTGGAGTGGACTGGTCGTTGGAAAGCTTGAGCTTGATCTTCGGCTGTGGTGGTTCTTCGACGAATTTCTTGGCCTGTACGAGCTGGTCACGGAAGAAAGCCTGGGAGAGCGAATTAGCATAAGCAAACGGCGTCGTTCAGGATGGACGTGGCGGTAGGAGGGCAAAGTTTATAGTACCTCCAGCTCCTTTGCGAGAGCATAAATGGCGCTTTCGTCCGTGTTGAAGTAATAGGCGTTCCGCCACAGCAAACTCGCGGCTTCTTCAAAAGCGGCCCAGCTCTTGAAATCGGAGATGCCGGTGATTTCCTTCCGGCCGTGGATTCCTTTGACCAGCTTCTGGAGCTTCTTGATGGAAAGAGGCTGCTTGATAACCTGATAGTATTCCTTGAACGAACGAGGGGGCAAGTTGAGGAATTCGTCGAAATACGCGAGGCCGCTGCCGGGAGATGCCAGTCATTAGTATCATACACGGACACGTACGAAAAGACGAAAGAAAGTAGAGCTTGTAGGCATGGAAAAAACTAACGCGTCGTCCTTCTTCCGTATCATCTCCTCGACAATCTTCTCCTGGGCTTCTTGGAAATTCACTTCTTTGTAGGGAACGTCGAGAAAGACGTTGTCGTCCTTGCGGCCGAACGATCGGGAGGTAGGCCCGTTTCGTTGTGGGGTGCTGCCGGAGCGACCGGCCGATCTACGACCGGGGCCGCGACGGAGGATGATAGAAGTGCGCTTCGAGGTTGGGCGTTCGTCCCCTTCGTCCCCTTCCCCTTCCGCTTCCCCGTCCTCTTCGCGCTCCACGCTCTCTTCGACGTCTTTCGTCGTTTTCCCAACGTCCTTCGTCTCCTCCTCTCCCTTTGCACTTTCCGCTTCGCCCTTTGCAGGGGGCACCGGTGAGGTTGATGCAGACGCCATGCTCTTGGCCGTGGACGAAGCACTGGAGGCGGGTCGAGTAGGAGAGGTAGGCGTGGACGGTCGCTCTTCGGCGGTCTCGGTGGGTTCAGTGGGTTCAGTGGGTTCGGGCGGTTCGGGAGGCAGAGGAGTGGCAGTGGCAACGTAGTTTCCCTTCTGGTATGCAGGATTCTTCTTGGTCATATAGTTGCTCAGGGCCTTGCGGACTCTTTCTGCGTCTTCAAAGGTCGACGAATTGCGCGGGTAGAAATCCTTGGCGTTGCAAACCATGCGCTTGAAATAGCTCTCGAGTTCACTGAGGTTGGCGAATTCCTGGTTGTTGAGCTTCTGCTCAATCATTCCGAGAGATATGGGCATGCGCGTTTGCTTGTAGTATTCTTCATTGCCTTCTCGGGGGAGGAGCGTCTCGAAATATCCGGCTATCTTGCGGCCACTGGTTATAACCGTTAGCTATGAGGGCGATGTACGTCACATGAAGTTGCGCGAGCAGGGCGATGTTGATGGTATTGATGAAGTGACGCAAAGTGCTGAACGAATGCCATCGCATAGGGCAAGGTCTGACGGAGAGCCGAGGTCAATCAAGGGACGAGAGACAAACGTACTTCTTATCTGCCGTGCGACGAATTTGTTCTAGGAAAAATAAGCCGTGGGCTGTTGTGGACTCGGGAGTTTCTCCTTTACTGAGATCATATTCCTGATTGAAAATTGCAGTCGTTAGCAAAGGTGGTGTGGTGGGTGGCTGGATTGAATGGCGCGGTTGATGAAAACGCCTCAATCGGCCAAGCTAGTGGGGGGTCCAACGTGGGGGAGGACGATTAGATCAGGTTGCTTCTAATCGCGAAGCGGCGCCGGCGAGGAGTCGCGATTTCCTGGAGGCTTGGAGCTGCTGGGGAGGTGGTTGACGGGTGCGGACTGACTCGAGGCAGCTGTTGTGGTTGGAATGGGGGGGGAGAAGATGGGAGATACAAAGAACAGTGGAACAGATACTAAAGACTATGGGAAGCCACGTACCTCGGAGAGCTTCTGACGCTTTGCAGCGCGTTCCTCGCGTTCCTCGGTATCTGAAAAGGCGGCGCCATTAGAGGCGCTCGCCTTTCGCTTGTGGTCCATCGAAGTAGGTTGCAGTCAGGGCCACAGTGCATGTGCCAAGGTATATGTATGTTTATGTGGATGCGGCAATCGTAACGTGAGATGTAATGAGTTGCAAAGGTTAGTAGCAAAAGTTGAGGGCTTAGTATCGCCACTTTGCTGCAGTGCGATGCGATGCGATGCAAATGGATGCGATTGCGATTGAGGTGAACGCGGTACGCTCAGATTCTGTCGAGGGGACAAAGAAGTGGAGAAGGGCAAAGCTTGGTCACTCGGAAGGCGCTGTTGGAGAATGCATTGTCGTGTACCTATGTACCTTTCTAGCGGTACTCAGAAGGTACTTGATTGATCCGTATTTCGTGGTATGGGCATATCACAAAGTACCAAGTCTGTACCTGACCTGTTTTGTTACCAAGGCATTGAGCTGGCTCTGCTCTGGTAGTGTACTTTCTACATCAGTGCTGATTCATGTTATGAAGATTCCAAGGTCTCCGGCCTGCTTAATTGTACAAGGGAACACCTGATTTTTCCTGGTGTTATGTCAAGACTTGCTCTGGGCGCATGTGGTCTTCCTTTCAAAGAGCGTAGATATTGAGTCCTCACGTTGACGTGTTACACAGCCTGCTGCAGAAACATGTACGGCCTCAAAGAAGTCTTACGTTGTATCTGGCAAGTACCATACTGAAGGTGACTGACCGACCCAGTAATTCATTACATCCCATCCGGGTTGGCTGGCTGTTGCAACGACCCCAGTCTACCGATTCGACGATCGTTTTGAGGCCCCATCCCGATTGGCTGCGCTTTGTTTACTTTGAACGGTGCTCCCCCTCCAACGTCGGCAGTGAGGCCCTTTTTTTTTTTTTTTTTTTTTTTTTTTTTTCCCTTCTCCTTTCGAACTATCTAACAATTCCTTCTATTCCTCCTTCCTCTTCAATACCATTCGAGTCCAAGATACCATTGTTGAATATTGACCTCTCGTACCCCAGACCGTCGCATTTTCTCCCGTTGTTATTGACTGTTATTGACCTCCTGAGGCTTGTCCGACTTGTGGATTCTTGCCAGAGCCAGTGCTCCACTTGGTTGGCTATAGCTGCTCCAGACCCCGCTCATTCTTTCCCGCCACTTTCAGTACATAGTTGCTCGACGGTCCCCCAGAAACACAACCCACCCGACCCGGCTGTCGCGATCAAAACACCATCTGCACCACCGTCGTTCTCCATCCCGGAACCAAGTCTACACATCGACTCACCGCCAGCGCCGATAAGCTCCGACTCTCCTCGCGGGTTCGGCAACTCCGCGTCTTCTTTCTAGCCCTTCCCAACCCAATACCGGACCGTCTCTTGACCGCCCGATTCATCGTCCATTAGCCACCTCACGCAACGTCCCATACCAACCCGGCAGGCAGCAAACATGCCCATCAACATGAACATCGACATGAGCCGTCGGAATCCGTCTCCGAGGCCTCTTTCGGATGACGAGAGAGCTATCCTGGACGAATTCATCGACTCGATTCACTATTCAGCACGGTACGTTCGTCCAACTTTTGTTCTCTTCCGCGAGACCCCTCGTCCTTTGCCGAGATGGGGCGCGACATGACCAAGGAGATAGAAGGAAATAAAAAACTAACCGAGTTATATGTATAGCTACTCGGACAGCGAATTCGAGTACCGACACGTCCAACTGCCCAAGGCCATGCTAAAGGCCATCCCCAAAGCCTACAAGGATTCCAGTCAGGGAACGCTAAAGCTTCTCTGGGAAGAGGAATGGCGTGGGCTAGGAATCACCCAGGTATGTCATGCTCTGCATCTGCTACATGGTAGTCGAAACAATCGCCATGTATGCGCGGCTAACTGTGTCCTCTACCACAGAGTCTCGGCTGGGAACATTACGAGGTGCACGAGCCCGAACCACACATCTTGCTGTTCAAGTACGCCAGGCCCTACTGTCCAAAAGAAAAAGAAACCCCGGAAACCCATTTGCTAACCTTGACATTAGGCGGCCCCTTAACTACCAACCACCTGCCATGTAGGCGCCATGCCGAGCGGCCGATCTGCCCTCCGCGGAACCGGACCCGCGTTATGCGCCGGCCGACGAACTCAGAACATGTCCAACCATAATTCTCTGTCCCATATCCCTCGCCAACCTCCGATATGGGTTACGCCATGACGATGATACGGGAACGACCACTGCTATCTGTTTTTCTTTCTGTTCCCCCCTACGCATCTCATTGTCAACGGGGGTGGGGGAGCGTGATGGCATGCATTGCATTGCGTGTGGCGTTGCATCGTGTTCCATGCCTCGTTCTATCGCCCAAGGAGCGTGACGACAAACCATCCCTGTTTTGGGAGGACTCTCGCCGCTTCCTTTTTTCCCTCATTTTCCCTCTCTCTTTTTCTTTTTCTTTTCTTTTTCTTTTTCCTTCCTTTTCATGTCTCTTTTGGTTTCTATGTGACTCGGTGTTGTAGGTGGAGTGTATATGGAAGAGAGCCGATGTCAAGTCTGCATACCTGGGCTGTCGTTTTTCACCGGCGTTCCGTGACATGGCAGGCTCAGGATGTCTTTTTTTTATCACGGCCGCATCTGATCGGGTCCCAAGGCGTGTGACGGACGGCAAGGCAAGGGGAATGTAAATATATCATCATCAGGGCATTGTGCCCGAATAGCCAATGAGCTTTGCATCGTGACCACTTTACTTACAGCTGGGAGTGACATTTGGTGAGCTGCCAGTGCATTATTCGTATGTTCGTTTGTCCTTGTGAAACTCATGGAATCGGTTCTCGCAGATGGTCTTGGTCAGGGCGGTTTTCATGTTGAAGCATGATAACGAATTGACGACATTGCCGTGATCATCATCGTCGGTACTATTCGCCCCCCGTATCACACTCACTGGCTCCTCTAGGAGAGAGCTGGTCGCCTAGTCAACGACCCGCTTTGCGCTGTACGCGTTGCTAATTCAGGGCTTCAGGTGAGTTCAGGGGGTGTCGACATCTCGGGTGACTACCGGCGTTTGGTGGGTGCTGACTCCGGTGCTATGCGTCCTGGGGGTCCTGGCCCTGTGGGGTAGCTGCGCAGTGACTAAGCATGGATCGCTATGAGACCGTCGTCCCAGTAACAATACTGGTTGTCCTCGTAGCCAGCAGCGAGGAAATTTACTATAGACTCCACGCCGACCTCGAGCTGCTTGTCGGTAAGGGGCTCCTCGCTCACGCTTTCAAAGTCGACCATCATGATCTTGTCTCCCGTGAGGTGGAAATTGTCTAGCTTGGGGTCACCGTGTAGAATTCCGAATTGAGACATGGCCGCTAGAGCCTGGGAGAGCATCCGGCGAAAATCGGCCACCTCTAGCAGACTTCCCTCGGGAGTGGCCAGACACGCGCCACCAATGTCTGACAGTAGCAGCGCTTTGGTGTTGCCATATCTGAGTTGGCCAAAGAATTCGGGGATGACAGTTCCCTGCAGAGGGCGCAGTTTCGCGTAGGTCGCCTTTTCCATTTCGAACTCTTCATCCCAACCTTCCTTCTGCTGCTTTAGGATAAGTCGGGAGGGGAGATTCCACTCGGGAAACGACGACTCGAACCAAACCCGTATCAAAGGTGGAAGTAGGGCGACAAGGCCCTGGATGAATCGCTGGACGGTGGAGGGATGCACTTGGAGGCGCCACACGTTATGGTGTATATCGTCGGCCAGGGTGGCGGTTGCGCGTAGGCTGCGCGTCCGAAAGCGAAACCGCTGTGTCGAGTCAACGTCTGACGGGCTTCATGCGTCCCTGGAAGAGGCCACTCACGATTGTCTCAGCAGGTCTCGTCGGAACACGGAAACTGGGTCCAAGTTTCAGTGGGCCGGGAGGCCGGCGAAGTGGAGGCAGCGGCGTGGCAGAGAAGGTTGGCATTCCCATTTTGATGGATTCATGACGGGCTCGTCCGTCTTGGTGACGGTGATTATAGGGAACGTGGAGGGAGCTTGATGTACATAGTACCCAGTGTACAACGTTCTTCGTACTAGGTACCTTACTAACATGGCTTGGCTCAGGCGGATAGGTACCTTGGCTTCCACCTCGAGCTCGAATGACATTCTCGTGCAAATCATCGTTCACAATGACGCTGAACCGGTCACTGCGACGAGTTTGTCACTCGGCACCAGCGATCTTTGTCCCTCTCTCACTTGGTTCATTCCGCCCGAATAGCCGTTTTCCCATACCTTCGTCATGCACGTTCAACCACCTTTCCACAGGACTGGGATTATTTTCAACGGCGCGACCGCGGTCCGATCCGCGCGTGTTCCCAAGCCAAGGATTCGATGTCGTTGATTCGAAACAGGTCGTTGAGGAGGAGGGGATACCAGAATACGACGCGCATCATTTCTATCCTGTTTTCTTGGGGGAAATATTTCATGGCAGATACCAGACTGTATCCAAACTAGGCTACGGTTCATCGTCCACTATATGGCTTGCCCGGGACCTCCAGTACGTAGTCGTTTGTTTTTTGTTTCATTCTATTTATATAGTCGACTAAGAACGTAGAGAACACCGATATGTAGCTCTCAAGATGTACATTCATAGCTGTCTTCAGCATCGCGAGTTGCCTTTCTATGAGCACTTGGACACGATCCTTCCCAGTGCACATGTCGGGGCGGGGAACGTGAGAAAGCTCCTGGACTCGTTTGAGGTTGTTGGTCCCCACGGAACGCATATGGCATTGGTTCTTCAAGCGTCCCAAATGAGCCTCCGCGACATGGACACTGTCTTTATGAAGGGCCATGGGTTTGAGGAAGAATTTGCCAAGGGTGCCATCAATGAGCTCCTCGAGGCAGTCGACTTTCTCCATACAGAGGCGCAGGTGATACACACTGGTAGGCCATCATCCACTCACCTCTTCTCTCTCAGCAACACTTGCTCAATAAAAACCCAATAGATATCCACCCAGGCAACCTGCTTCTCGGGATAGACGATGATTCCCATTTTAAGGGCATGGAGGACGCAGAGTTCTCAAGCCCTGCACCCCGCAAAGAAGTCGCTGGCCGGACCATCTATTTCTCTCGCCTCATGAGGCCCAAGGTTGGGCCGCTTCTTCTCTCCGATTTTGGAGAAGCTAGGTTGGGTCCTGGCCCTCATGCCGGGGATATCATGCCCATTATGTACCGAGCCCCCGAGACGCTCTTGCACATGCAGTGGAGCTACCCAGTCGATATATGGGGTGTGGGACTTACGGTAGGTCGAACAACATCACAACTTTTCAAAGGCGATTCCCGGTGCTGAGCAAATTCAGGCATGGGACCTCCTCGAAGGAAAGACGATGTTTAGCGCGCGCAAAGATGACGGGAGCTTCTCGGACGGTGTCCATTTTTCTGAGCTCATTGCCGCGCTGGGTCCACCGCCCCCTGGTCTCCTGAGCCGACACCGTGAGAGGGCCCTCGAGTACTGGGATCAAGATGGTATGTGTTCTTTGTTCTCATTGGATCTGTCTGCCTCGAGGCTGTACTGACCTGTGTCTGGGATTTGTAGGGAACTGGGGGGGTTTTGTGCCCATCCCAACGGCAAAGACGTTGGAGGCTGCCGAGACGAAACTGACGGATAAGACGCACTTTTTGCAGTTTATACGGAGAGCTCTTACCTGGGATCCCAGCAAGCGGCCAACTGCTAGGGAGCTATTGCAGGATCCGTGGTTGCGGGATTAGGTCTCCTTTGGTCGTCTTCCAAGACAGCGTTGTCTTTAGCTAGTTGTGGAATAGAACTAGGGATCCCTAGAACTAAGGCAATATATAGGTAATTACGGTCGGAGTGGTGACTTTTCCTAGAGTCACCGTAAAGATCAGTCAGGACGAGTGACGAGTAGGCCGCCAACTTGAAGATGTACTGACCTGACCGCGTAAAAGACCACATGCTTTGAAATGCATCTCCCTCCACGAGATCTGATCAAAAAAAAAAAAAAAAAAAAAAAAGGCAGTGTAAGATGCGACGTAACAGGATGCGTATTCCAAAGTCGAGGGGGTTATGTTGTAGTGCTGAAGATGAGAAACGCATTGATTGGTACGTGGTGGTAGCACAAATTACTCGGTTGTTCAGACCATTGTAGCCGTTGGACAAGTTTGTTAACAAGACGACACGCGTAATACTTTCCTTTTCTAGCCGCTTTCTCATTCTATCAAGGCTAGAACGTCACTTTTATTTCCCCTGTGGCCCTACGCACCCTTTCCGTGCGGTTAACTCTAGTTCTCGCAACAAGTATACCGCGAAGCAACTTGCAAGTTTCATGCCGCCGCCGAGGAAGCTCCGCCACAATAATCGAAACATCTCCGACATGTGGGACGGGATAGTTGGCATGGGTGGAAGCAGTTTCGTGTGGTGTACCGATAAGAAGATGGCGTTGAAAGCCATGCAGTGTGGCACGAAGGCAAACGCAGAGCATATTGCGAGGACGACTGCGAGAAGCAGCTCGCTCGAGAGGCGGCCATCTACAAGCATCTAGGCGAACATGCACGAATTCTCCGATACTACGGCTTACGGGAGATCCACGCCGGCATCCACGCTCTCTGTATGGAATATGCGCCGTTTGGAGACGTGCGAACGTTCCTTCAGGCAAATACGGAAAAAGCAGGGCAACTGTCTGAGCATATTCGACTACAGATGGCTCTCGATGCTGCCTTGGGAATAAGTTATATTCACGCGAGGGGAGTCGTACATGGCGACATGAGCTGTCGCAATCTATTCCTCTTCGAGAACTACCGTGTGAAGATTGGCGATTTCGGGGGATCTTGGATTGAAGGCTCGGATTTCAAGATGTGCACCTGGGAAGAGCCTGCGTACGAGCTGCCCCTCCGGGGGAGGGAGTTTGAGGGTCGGCCAGCCCGAAAGAGGGAGCTGTTCGGGCTTGGATCTGCAATCTACGAGATGCTGGTTGGTGTGTATCCCCATGAAGGGCTGGATGACGATGAGATTGAGCAAAAATTCGCTGCAGAAGAGTTCCCAAGCCTGGACAGGGTTGCAGCTGGTGATATTATACAGAAGTGCTGGGATGAGAAGTTTGAAGCGCAGACGAGGTGGTGGTAGGTATTCGTATTGCGTCTTGCACGTTCGTACAAGGGAACTCGGGGTCTTGGGTTGATGTTGGGTTGCTCTACTCGGGCACGAGTACGTGTACGAATAGACCGGCTTTTGGAAGCCGAATTCCGTGCTTACATACACAGGTTTATTATCCACTTTTATCGCCTTTCTATTTCCGTAGGGCATATTAGTAACACAGTGTAATGTCGGAGACATGACTGTGACACTGTGTTCACTAGGCGACCCACTCAAGCTTCGGCATCTACGAATCATGCGGCACCACTTCTAGACTTTGGGGAGCTCAAAGGCCACATCACCATCTTCAGTCTTGAATCAGGTCGTACGTCGTATTCGCCGCTTTCTTCTCAATCATTGGCTCTTCCTAATTTAGAAAGTGCATATCTGCAGTCTCTGAATGTCTCTCATCTTCCATTCTTCTACATGATTCACGGAAATCTTCATTCCTTCCGTTAGACAACCACCAAAACGTGATATCAAATTCTCACGAGAATACGACACAGGAAACAGGTGTATGTGGTACCATATCCTCGTCTCATTCTTCCCACCCGACCACGAGGCTTACGCCAAGCTCCGACGCCCTCGACGTACACGGACGCCCCTGTCTTTATAATCACTGCCCAACCTGTCAACTGGAGCCTGTCCCTCCGTTTCACCCCCCACCCTTCCGACGTCCCCGCGGCCTTCCGACACTTGGCCACTTTGCCTGGCACATGCGCGCCACCTACGCATACCCATAGAGCCAACCGATTCTGGTTCGGTACTGTTGGCTACTTGAACGACTCCGACGTTCGACTCGACCATGAAGTCCGACTCGGCCAGCAGACTCTTCTACCTCTCCTTGTTCGCACTCTGGACTTTTCCTGGCCAATGCCATCCAGCCCAAGATGATTGTGCGGTATGCCGCCCTCCTGTCCTCGGTCCTTGCTTCTCTCCACCTCCCTAGTGCCCACGCCCGTGCCCACGCCAGCGAACCTCTGCTGTCCGCCGCCTACCCCGATCGTGGCCCGCCGGTGGACGTCATCTCTAACGGCGCACCCTACCAGATATCCCCCAAGGCCATCGTCTCGGACGCCTGTGCCTCCTATGCCACCCTCGACAAGCTCAATGCGGTCGTCAAGCCGGCCCTCGACGACCTGACCACCACGACCGACTTCTTCTCCCACTACCGCCTCAACCTCTTCAACAAGAAATGCCCCTTTTGGGACGACGAGAACGGCATGTGCGGCAACATCGCCTGCGCCGTCGAGACGCTCGATAACGAGGAGGACATACCCGAGGTGTGGCGGTCCAGCGAGCTCGGCAAGCTCGAAGGCCCCGTGGCCAAGCACCCCGGCCGCCGCGGGGCCGCGCAGCAGCTGACCGACCGCCCCCTCCAGGACGGCCTGGGCGCCGACGTCGGCGAGAGCTGCGTGTTCGAGTACGACGACGAATGCGACGAGCGCGACTACTGCGTCCCCGAGGACGAGAGCGCCAGCTCCAAGGGCGACTACGTCAGCCTGCTCCGCAACCCGGAGCGGTTCACGGGCTACTCGGGGTTCGGCGCCTCGCAGGTCTGGGACGCCATCTACCGCGAGAACTGCTTCCAGAGGAGCTCCTTCTCCCAGTCGGCCGCCCTCGGCCAGTCGTCCAGCTCGCCGTTTGGCGGCCCCGCCGCCGAGGACCTGAAGCAGGTGCTCGAGGCGGCGGGCCGCCAGCAGGTGCTCCAGCAGATGCGCGAGACGCACCCGGACGCGCCGTTTGTCGCCCAGACGGGCCTCGAGGCCCAGGACGAGTGCCTGGAGAAGCGCGTCTTCTACCGCGTCGTCTCGGGCATGCACGCCAGCATCAGCACCCACCTCTGCTGGGACTTTCTCAACCAGACCACCGGCCAGTGGCAGCCCAACCTGTCGTGCTACGTCGCCCGCCTGCACAACCACCCGGACCGCATCAGCAACCTGTACTTCAACTACGCCCTGGTGGCGCGCGCCGTGGCCAAGCTGGGGCCGTACCTCCGGGACGGCGGGGCGGGGGGCGACGACCAAGGTGGACGGCGGCGGCAGCAGCGCTACACGTTTTGCACGGGCGACGCGTCGCAGGACGCCGACACGCGGGCCAAGGTGCTGGCGGTGACGGAGGGGGCGGCGTCGGAGCCGCGGCTGTTCGACGAGAGCCTCATGTTCAAGAACGGCGAGGGGCCTTCGCTGAAGGAGGATTTCAGGAACCGCTTCCGCAACGTCAGCCGCGTCATGGACTGTGTCGGCTGCGACAAGTGCCGGCTCTGGGGGAAGCTGCAGACGGCGGGGTACGGGACGGCGCTCAAGGTGCTGTTTGAGTTTGGTGACGACTCGGACGGCGGCGACCATGACGTGCCGCATCTCAAGCGCACTGAGCTTGTCGCTCTCTTCAACACGTATGCGCGCATTAGCAGCTCGCTTGATTCTATTGGCAAGTTCCGCGCCATGTACGAAGAACGAGAGGCGTCTTTGGAGGCGTCGATTGAACCGTCGACTTTTGCATCACCAGTTTCGGCCTCGTCTGAAAAGGCGAAGGAGGGGGATGATGGTGACGGTGGTCATACGAGTAAAGGAGACGAGGATACAGCAAAGGATGAACAGTATGAAGAAGAGGAAGAGCATCTCATGGAAGACGTAGAAGATCCACCCCCGATCGCGCGCCGGAGACGAAAGTTGAGGGGCGATGAGAGCTTCTCGGAGATATTGCGGACGTCGTGGGAGCATGAATGGGACCGAGCCACGCGGGCCACCAAGCTCATCCTACGCCAATGGGTCCGGTTCCCGGTCACACTGTAAGTTTTCTCTTCTACCGTTGATACACGGGCAACGAGTTGGCTGACCAGGGTAACCAGGTGGGAAATCATCTCGACCGAAGTCACGCGTATGGGTCAGTATTGGCTCGGGTTACCGGTGATGCGTCGGACATGGAAGTTTGAGCGGCCCAACTTGGACGAGCTCTAGATGTGTGTATGGCCTGCATAGGATAGAGGCTAGAGAAGGCGTCGAGGAAGATGAAAGAGAAGAAACAGAGTAAAGAAGGTATCATCCTTCGTATCACATGTATATGGCACATTATCGGCCGAGGGAACACCAAAGGGAGTCCCTGTCGGCTTGGGTCACGACTGTTAAGACACTTCCTCTTACATATCCGCTTACTGGCATTGCATGGCTGGGTGGCCACTTTTGGGACCAAAAAATATATCAGGAGTTTGGGTGGGAGTCTGGTTACAATACATATATTTGTTCGAATCAGCACATGGCAGGAGTTTGGTGCTTGATGTGTAGACTTGATGACGCAGGACGTAATGAATGGTCTAATTTACCTTGATGTGCGCGTACGGACGATGTATGTAGGTATGTATGCTGCTTGTACGCACATCTACGGTTCACTCACCGTTGCCTCCGAATAGAACATGTGCGGGAAGCGAGGGGGATATGGGTGATGACGTTCCCAATCTTGGCCTTGACGGCCGTGACGGGGATGCGCCAGGACCGAATGTCGCTAAAGGGCGGCTCCTTCAGCAGGCGGTGGGTTCGGCAGGACTCCTCGTCCGGGGGTGGCGCGAAGGTCCAGGCTATGCTGATGTGGAATGCCTCGTCTGCGCGGAGGGCATCTGGGTCGGGGGGTGAAAGGGGTGAGGCGTCGGGGTTGTGCGGAACGTAGAGAGTGGGGTGGCCGTAGGTGGATGCGAGGGCGTTGCACCGGCGGAGGAGGTCACGGAGGTGGGGGTTCGAGCCGATGGGGGGAGTCGGAGGGTCGGCTGAGGCGTCGGGGTCGGCTTTGGTAGAGGCTTCGGGGTCAGTAGAGGTGTAGGTGTTGGTGATGTTGCTCGCTACGCGCAGGACGAGGAACGTGCGGTCCGAGTCGGGGGACCTGTGGAAGGCTAGGCTGGTGGGCGACACGGCGAAGGAGCAAGAGCGCGACGGTTTGGCGGTCCGAGTCGCTACAGGGGATGCTGATGGGAAAGCCAAAGGTGAGAAGGAACGCAGGGAAGACTTGAGACGGTCGAGGAAAGAGTCCTTTGTGGCGGTTGTGAGGGCCAAGGGCCGCGAGAGGGAGATGTGAAGAGGTAGCGGGGCGTTCAGATCGGATGTCAGGAAGCTGTGAAGTTTGTGGTTGCGAAACGAAGGGCCAAGTTGATGTTGGATGGTCGTGAGGAGGTCCGATAACACGGCGTGTTCTTGGGCCGTGGGATGCCCTTTTACGAAATCAGTAGGGAGAGAGGGAGAGGAGGGAGAGAGGGAGAGGAGGGAGAGAGGGAGAGGAGGGAGAGAGGGAATACTTACACTCGATATAAATGTGGGATGGCCAGTTGCCGACGACATGGGGGATGGTTCTCTTTCGGCCGTGGTGTAGGCTCGGGTCGTCGACGACACTGTGGCGGACGGTCGAGGCGTACAGGTCGTGGAATGCTTCGGGAAGGGGAGGCAGGTCCGAGGGCTGGTGGTGGTCGGTCCCATTTGTACGTTGGCCATCGGATCGCCGTCTCTTGGCCGGTGGGCCGTCCGAGTCGGAGTCGGAGGAGTAATCGACGAGGGCCATGGGGTGTCGTTGCCAGTCTTTTCTATCCTGAGCTAGTGTTCAGAGCCGGAGTGTGTTGAGACCATGGAGTAAGATGGCTTGGGTGTCAGCTAAGAGCAGGGTTAAGAGTATAAGGATGGACGTCCCGACGGGGTGAGAACTGCTCGTCGTTGAGGCATCCTTGTCATTGTCCAAGTACCGAGCACCAGCCACACCCCACTCAAGGTGCGGCTGTGGCAGGTGGGGCGTCTGACGTCGGTGGATCCCTGACGTACTTTGTATGTGTACTTACTGAGTACTCGTATTGACGATCGCATGCCCACATCATTTGGTTGGTCATTGCTGGCCTTGTAACAAATCCACGTAGGTATTCAACAGACCCTCGGAATGTCATTGAATGGTCGAGATGAGATTTCGAAAAGGTAAAAGGTTATGGATTCTCTGCCAAGTCTGGGATCCCTCCGAAGCCACCGAAATAGCCACGGAAGGCCCACTTACGGTCCAGCAAATCGGGAGCTGGGCCATTTCTACGCCGGCCGAAGCCGTCGGCACCGAATGCACTCGGCGATGCAGACAGGACGCGCAATCATGGCTCGGAGTCGAACCGCGTAGGTTGCATCAAATGAGATGAATCTGCTTGGAGACCTACCCTCCGTATATGGTACCGTTAGTAGACGTACGTAAATTAATATTTCACATCCTTTATCCTTGGCCGTCAGGACGAGAGAGGACAATTCGACTCGTGCCGAACGGCAGACGGGTACGTCCAAGTACATGTGCCATTAGGTATAAGTACAGGTATAAGTACAAGTAGGTACTCTATTTACTTCGTATGACGTCGTCCCCGAGTCGAGACCTCCATACAGGTGATTAGTCACATGGCCCCCAACAGCCTCCTACAAAGCCACAAGACGACCCTTTGCTCCGCCTCCGAGTTTACACTCCGAATCCCTACCGAGTTTATTTACTTTTCTTTAAACCTTCCCAGTGAACACCATATATTTAAGCGGCAACGTTACTCTCCACCGTCCGACTTTCTATAGCGCGCTACGCATACTTATAGGCACGCCGACTCTCCTACCACAGGCTGCCGTAGAAACCGCTCCCTCACCAAGCGACCCGCGACTCCCAACTCCCGACTCTCGATCTCCATCTCCATCCCCATCTCCATCTCGACATGTCCCACCGCCCTCTTGATGTCCTCAAGCGGGAGCACCGCACCGCCGACCGCGCTCCCCACCTGTCCACCCGACGAAACGGCCCCAACACCGACATCATCGACTCCCTCGACACCACCGGCACCGCCTACCACCACAGCGGACCCTACGATGCCGCCTCGGCCGCTCGCAACCGCCACAAGAAGTACTCCCCCCTGGACGCCGTCCACGACTCCAACATGGAAGCCATCAGGGCCACCCCTCGCGAGTACCTCCGCGACTCCCTCGACAAGCACATGCCTCTCCAGGGCACCTCGACCATCCCCCCCGGGTTTCCCGACATGAGCGGACGCATCATGGACTACCGCGAGGGCGCAGATCTCATGCGGGAGCCCGATGCGGCTGGCGGTGCCTACAAACGATGGGACGGCATTGTAAGTAGGCCCGTACAATGATGTCGTGAGCCAGCGAGCTAACTGATTCTTGTCCAGCAATACCACCCGGACGACCTAAAAGGCAAGGGAGAACCCTCCTTCACCATCGAGAGGGCCCTGAAGGAACAGAAACGCCAGAAACGTCACGAAAGGAATTACTCCCTCGGAGGCGGCCTGGGTGGCGCCAATGACTTTGAGATGCAGTCGGGCATCGACCGCAACTACCTGAAAGCCCATCCCACCACCCGCCAGCGCAGCGTCAGCGATACTCTCGGCGGCAGGCCTGGTCCGTCCCGGTCCGACAACTTGTCGCCACCGCACGGCTTCTCCAACAGCACCGACATTGGCCGGCGCAACACCACGGGGAGACGTATCGGGGAGGGCATCAGGCGCCGCCTCGGACATCTCCGTTCCAAGAAGGACAACGAACACTGATTTCCGTCTTCCCTATCTTCGGTTACTGCAAATAGACTACGGCGGAATCGAGATTGTGGAGTTTGGACGGAATCAGGGAACGAGGTAGTGGCATGCCGGAATAGGATCCGCACTTGTACGACTATTCTACATTCGCGAATGCCTGCTATGGAGTTGGCGGGATCAGCGCTTGGAATACATTTCTGGGCGCACTCTTAGAACACGGTTGGAAATTGCATAGAAACAAACGGCGTTGCAGGAATGTTTTAGGAATTTGAACACGTTTTACTACCTAAATATATGCTTGATGCTCCATACTTCAGGCCCATCGTTGATGACATGGAGTCGGAAATCAGTGGCACGTTTTCCCCTGGCTGGCACGACGAGAAAGGGACGCCACTCAGAGGGACGCCACTCAGAAATACGCGAGACCGGCCCATCCAAGCAACCCCCCCAGCTCGGCACGGACGTCCGCCGCATCAGCGTAGCCGCCCTTGCCCGCCGCCTCAGCACGCTGCCGCGTGCCGAGCTCGTTCCACCGCGCGAGGAGCGTACCGTCCACCACGGACCGGCCCGCCGAGATATCCACGCCCGGGAGCCGCGCCGCGTTGTCCTGCGGCGGGAGCCGGTGGCCCTTGGGGTTCATGCCCGCGGCGTGCGGGAGGGCGTTGACGAGCGACGACGTCAGCGACGTGAGGCGCCGGTAGGCCGGCTCGGAGATGGGGTGGAGCGCGTGGAGGGCGCCCGACGGAGACGCGAGGAGGAGGACCTGCGAGGATGCGGCGGCATCGGGGGTGGAAGACGATGCCGACGAGGGGGTCGGGTTGTTGGTTCGTGGTAGGTTGAGGGTGGCCCAGACGTGATTCGGGTCGACGGAGAAGGAGGCGCGGTTGAGGAGGAGGTGGCCTTGGAGGGAACGGGGATCTGGGACATGGTGTTAGTGGGGGAAAGGGGAAGGGCCGGGGGGGAAAGGAAGGCCAGATGAGAGAACGTACGCTCGGGGTCAAACTGCAGAATGTGCAGGACGCCATCCTCATCACAGACAACAATGCTGAGCTCGTCCCCGCTGGCCAAAAAGTCGGCCGTCAAGCACCGCAGCGTGGTGCTGCTCTTCCCAAACAGCGTCATGCGGTACGGCTCCTCCGAGTACCCCACGAACCAGACGCCCTTGAACGCGTCCGCCATGAGGCAGTAGCCCGTGCCCCGCATCTCCCGCACCGCCGTGACGTAGCAGTTCATGTCCAGGAACGCCACGGGGAGGAGCGTGCCGTCCTCCTTGAGCCCGCGGACCATGCACTTCTGGCCCTGCGCCACGAGCATGAGCCCCTGCGACCCCACCTCGCTGAGCGCCGTCACCGCCCCGCGCGGAATCTCCTCCTTGGCGATGAGCTTCAGCTTGCGATCCGTCTCCGGCCGGTCGGGCTCCGGGATCACCGAGACCACGTCCAGCACGAGGATCCGGCCGCGGATCGGTAGGTCCTCGCCCCTGTTGACCGCCGTGCCGACCGTGATGAGCATCCGCCGCTCCTTGGTCTCCTCGGAGACTTCGAGGTGCAGCGTCTCCATGCACATGGCCACCTCGTGCTGGTCGAGCTCGAACGTGTCGATGACGGTCCACGTCGCCGGGGAGAGGAGCTTGATGAGGCCACGCTCCATGGTCGGCAGCATGGGGCAGTTCTCCTTGGCCCACTCCTTGTGGTAGTCGTCGTCCTTGGGGAGCTCGAACGGCTCCGTGACGCTGCACGCGGCGGCGTAGCACGCCATGGTCGGATGGTAGGCGACGTGGCTGACCGCGTCGCCGAGGGGTATCTTGCGCACCGGGACGCCCAGTTCGGCCAGGCTCGTGTCTTCCGGGAGCTGCGTGACGCGCGCGCACCCCTGCGAGTCGGCGTAGATGAAACCGCGTTCGCAGCCTTCGGTATGGAAGGGGCTCATGCCGCGGACTCCGAGGCCCTGCAGGCCGACGACCCTCGGCATGCTCTTGCTCGACTTGATGATGAAGGACGGGGACGGTCCCGATAGAAAGACGGTGCTGTAGCCGCCTACGTTGGCGCAGAGTCGGAGGGGGACGGGACCGACCGGCTCTACGGATTCATCGTCTGTCGTCTCCTCCGGGGTTTCGGGGCTCTTTGCTATGTGCGGGTTTGAGACCTTTTGAAAGTAGAGCGTCTTGGCTAAATCGGACGACTCTTTGGACTTGAGGCGGAAGGGTTCATAAATGGTCATGTCGTCGTTTGGGTGACGAAGCTGAGAGAGTTAGAGATAACTTCACAGGGGGCAAGGACATAAGGGGGACTTACAATAAGGTAGGGCGACGAAGAAACTTGGTCCCCGAGGTCAGCCACGAGGAGTTCGGAAATGGCCTCCTGGCTGGTCCCCCGTCTGACAGAATAATCGGCGGACAACATGGGAGGGATGTAGGATAAGCCCGCCGCGACGAACACCGGTTTGGTGAGATCGGGGAGCCCATAGATCTGACCCTGTTAGCAGGAATATCCCCAGACGTTCTTCAGGAACGGCACGTACGTAGAGGGCTCCGGCGGTACTCAGAAGAAACAGATGGACGCTCTCGCCGTCCGAGGCACCCTTGTCTGTCTGGAGAGGGGCAAAGAGTCCCCGGTTGTCCTTATACAGACAGCCCGTCAGCCATTTTGTCGAGCTCAAAGTGTCGTCTTCCTTGTCCATCTCTTCCAGCTCGCTGTGCGAGTTGATCTGTGCGATGAGGACGCTCGAGTCCTCCCGGACCAGCAGAAGATAGGGGTCTATAATGCTGGCCTTGACGACCCGAGGCTCTGCCCCGGTCTCCTCATCCAGCATGGGTAGAATCTGACTGAGCCCAAGATCTGCGCGAGAAGGGAAGAAGTCAGCGTGATGTCACAGAGCATGAATCAGGGTCCCCTGAACTGTACCTCCATCGTATGAACGGACTTCGGAGCGAAGAACCTGAATGACCCTCATGTCGTTGCCCATGGTACCGGCCTCCACGGTAAAGCCTGCTGCCGGATCAAACTCGGTACCAGACAAAGCCTCAAAGCCAGCACCGGTGAGGGCGTACACGTCGGACGTCTCGTACCCATCCAGATCAACCTTGGATACGATCATGAACTTGTCGTACTGGGTACCAGAGTCGTAGTCGTTCCCCACGGCCAGATTGGCGCCCTTATCGCCCTGGAGGGATTTGGGAATCGGCTTCTGGACACGCATGGTCCAGAACCCCCGCGCCTCGGGAAAGTCGAAGCGGCCAATGACTTTGGGTTGGATGTGGGCATTCAGCAGCGCCAGCGAGCCCGCCTTGTGCCTCCCCACGGCGCACGCGAGCTGCAGATCCGCCCGGACGCCCCCCGAGTTCTTGGCCTCCTCGCTGTCCGGGAGATAGCTCGGCTTGCCCGGCGTCAGGTCCATGACGGGACACAAGCTCACCAGGGCGTCGTGGATGCGAAAGCTGGGCTCGCCTCCCCTCGACGCGCCGGTCCCGGCCGCCGCCGCGGACTGGGTTATTGTCGGCCCCTCGCCGTAGAGGTCGTCCTCGTCCTCGTCGTCCAGGTCTCCGTCGGCGAGGTCGTAGTCGAGCGTGTCGTCCAGCAGCCGGGCCTTCTTCCGCGTGGCTTGGAGCTGCCTCCTGGTCCAGCCGAGGACGACGGAATCGGAGCCGATGCTCCCCACGAACACGCTGTTCTTGCCGACCCTGGCCATGCAGGCGGCCTGGTAGGACAGGAGGGCGCCGCCGTTCTCCGGGGGGACGAGCTTGACGGCGACGCCTGCCACGGTCCTCCCGTCCATCTCGAACGACACCATGGCCATCTGCCCGTCCGACAGCACCATGAGCATCTCGCCGGCGTCGGCGGACATGAGTTCGACGCTGCAGTGCTCGAGGCGCAGCTGCAGGTCGGCCTGGTCGGCGAGGGGGAACTGGGTCATCTCCTTGGCGTACGGGTTGACGGCCACGCCGTTGGCTTTGCCGGACTGGTCGATGTGGATCAGCTCGTTGGAGCCGACGAGGAGCGCGCCGCCGATGGGGTGAGGCAGGGGGATGGCCTGGAAGAGGGTCTGGGGGAGGTTGTTGACGGAGAGGATGGCGGTCGAGGCCTTTTGGTGGAGGTCGATGGTGAAGACCTTGTAGGAGAAGTGGTCGCCGAGGTGGCGGACGTTGGAGCGGCGGCTGGTGGAGGCGATGATGCCAAAGGTCGGCTCTCTGTACTCGTGCAAAAAGGCAAAGTGCACGGGGTGGAGAAGATCGGGATCGAGCTGGGGCAGCGAGAGGACGAAGGAGGAGGTGTATGGTACCGGAGGTACGGTGCTGTCGTTGTTGACGGTATTGTTGTTGCCGTTGACGTTGTTGGTAGATCCATCCACGCCAGCCGGCGCGGTCGACTCTTTTTCCGGCCGTGGCCCATCCACGTCTTCATCCCAGTCGTCCATGTCTATATCCTCATCGGCTTGTCGGAAGGGAAGGAACGCAATCTTCCTCAGGCCGAATTTGAGGGCGGCGCATCGGGACTGCGGGTCTGTCTGCAGCTGGCTGCCGTGGAACCGCAACGGCCCATCGGTGGGAGCGCCCTGCCATTCGTCCTTTTCATAGTAATGGATCGATATATCTTCGATGCCGTTCTTCTCGGGATCCCACTGGACCAAGCTGAGGCGTGCGACTCGGGTGTGGACGAGGAGCGCCTCTCCCCCGGACTTGGAGTCTGGTATCTTGATTCTGGCCAGGCCTCGGATGACCCCGTGGAGGGGATATTCGGCAACGAGAACGAGTTTTGTACTTGTCATCCTATCGGCCCGCAGCAGCATGGCGTCGCCGCCGAGAAAGGAAGAGTCGAGGCCATCGCCGCCCTCGCTGTTGAGCCGGCGGTCGTACGTCTCGACTGGCTTGACCGACTGCGTCGCCGCCGAGGCTTGGGAGGCATCGAGGATCTCGGTGGAAACGGTCTTGGTAGCGAACACCTGGAGCAGTGAGCCCTTTGCGACGACGAGGTTCTCGCCGTGAGCGGATGTGAAGGGCAGCGACACAGCGCAGCTCACGACCGTGGGAGGCACGAGCTCTGTGTAGCACTGCATCTTGGACGATTCAGGCGACAATTGTACCGGTCACCTCCGCCAGGCATCGTCTGGACGTGGCAGTGTCGGCGGTCGTCGAGTCGTCGGAGTCGTCGGTTCGGAGAAGAGTACTGGTGATGGAGTCTTGGATCGTCGAATTGATAGTTTTGGTGGTTGTCGACGCGACGAGCCTCGAGAAAAGAAGCTACAAAGTACGTACCTTAGCTAAGGTACAAGTACTTCGCACCTTCCCCATCATGAACCTGAACACGTCATCGGAAAGGAACATCATTGATCCGAGCTCCCCCCATTCCGCCACATAATTGGCTATAACAGCCCCGCATTTCTGCACCTGGTGCCGCGTATTGCGTCACAGATAATGCTGAGACGCGAAGCTTATGATTTGAGGGACTGACCTCCCTTCCATCATCCCTTCTTCCTAGGGTCGGTCGGTTTGTCTTCTTCAACACCACATATTCCTTTTAATCCAGGCCATCTTCTTTTATTCTTTTGTTTCGAAAGATCAGGCACACCACACTTCTTCCTCGCATGTTCACGTCCCCGTCAATCGGCACCATGGCCAGTGCCGGCCTTCTCCAGACCAGCCTCATCTGGGTCGCCTACGCGGTTGCCGTCGCCCTCTGTCTCGTCGCCGCCGTCATCACAACGTTCACCTGGCAGGCACCCAGGGAACGATCCGCCATCGTAACCATCGTCACCATCGTCAGCCTCACTGCCCTCCTCGCCACCGTGCTGCTCCTACCCGTCGACATTGCCCTCGTCTCGTCAACCACCTCGTCTTCGCTGGGCATCAAGAAGGATTGGGCCACCGATAAACGCGTCCACGACATTCTCCTGACCCTCCGCATCGTCTACTACTCCCTCTACAGCTTCGACGCCCTGCTGTGTCTGCTGATCATCCCGTTTACCTACTTTTGGTTCGAGGAATACGATGAGATTGAGATTGAGGAAGGACGCTCGTTTGCGAGCCGCCTCGGCAGCGCACTCAAATATACCGCCGTATTCATCGCCCTCGTCTTGATCCTCTTCTTCGTCGGCTTCTTCGTTCCCGCCGCCGGCAACGACGACCGCGCCCGCTGGGATCTCGACTATTTCAGGCACATCCTCGCCCAGAACAAGGGCCAGAAGGCCCTGGCCTTTGCCCTCGGCCTCCTCATCACCATCGGCACCCTGCTCTACATCATCTACACCGCCTCTGGGCTCGCCCTGCTGCCCATGTCGCTCGTCAAGTCGGCCCCCGCCATCTCCGCGCCCCAGCTCTCCGAGTCGACCGCGTCGGCCCTGGAACAGAACCAGGAGCGCCAGCGCCAGCTCGAGCTGCGCAATGCCGGTCGTCCGGAGGGCATGTCGCCCAAGGACCGCCGCGAGCTGGAGGCGCTCATGCGCGAGGAGCGCACCCTGCGCCGCCGCGAGCGCATCGCCGCCGAGGCCGCCGGCGAAGGCCACAGCAACATCTACCGGGCCTGGCTGAAGGTCTGCGCCGTCTTCCGGCCCGTCAAGCTCCTCGGCGGCCTGCTCCTCCTCGTCCTCTCCGTCCTGATCTGGGTCTCCATGCTCATCACCGGCGTCGACAAGGCCAAGAACTCGCTCTGCAAGGAAAAGTGCGGCTACATCATCGGCCGCCTCAACATCTTCCAGCCGGTCAACTGGATCTTCCTCCAGTCGGCGCGCGCGTTCCCCGTCGACTACGTCCTGATGGCCCTCCTCGTCCTGTTCCTCTTCAGCAGCTCCATCTCCGGCATGGCCGCCATCGGCATCCGCTTCCTCTGGGTCCGCATCTTCCAGATCCGCAAGGGCCGCACCGCCCCGCAGGCCCTCCTCATCGCCACCGTCATGCTGGCCCTCATCATCCTCGCCATCAACTTCTCCGTCGCCACCATGATCGCGCCCCAGTACGCCCTCTTCGGCACCCAGACCTGGTGCTCGGCCCCGCACGCCCCGGGCGAGACGCCCAACTGCCGTGACCGCCCGGACTACCTCCTCCCGTGCTCCGAGGCGCTCGAGAAGGGGGCCCGCGCCGTGTGCACCCCGTCCATCATGTCCGAGCTCCTCAACCGCATTACCATCACCTGGCCCTTCTTCGGCGCAATCGGCTTTTGGGCGCAGTTTGCATTCCTCGCCGTCTTCCTCGTCGTCTTTGTCACCGGTCTGTTCCGCACGCCCAGGCTCGACATGGCCGAGATGGACGAGGACGCCGAGGAGGATGAGGAGGAAGGCCTGCTTGCGACCACGGGGAGGCGGCTTGGCGCTACCTGGCAAGACATTACGGGGCGGGCCGGGTCTAAGAACCGAAGCTACGGAACGCAGGGTGAGGGGAGCGGCCCTGGGTCTTCCCAGGCTTGATTTTATTGATTTTTTTTTTGGTCTTTTTCTTCCTTTTTTCCGGAGAAGTCATCAAAACGGGCTTTGACGGAGTACGGAAAACCCCGAGTCGGAAGACACATTTGTGTAGGATAATGAGGGACGGCAAGGTACGCCCGGTGGGTAAGGATCATGACCGGGGAAATTGTTCAGAAATGGTATATGCGGTCAATTCGGGAAATGGTGACCAAGACGAAAATAGGGATGGGTATTTGTGATAGTATACGCAGAGCGTCGGAGTCGCGGTTTGTTTTCGTAGCGACAATGGGAAACAAGTAAACAGCAAACGCAGTTGTCATGAGTTGTCATCATCATGAATCCCTCTCGTCAGCCGACTATGAGTAGTATGTAGGCATCATATGCCTACATAGCTAAGCTATGAGACATTTCCATCTTCAACTTGTTGTCCATCGAGTACGCAAATTGGAAGGGCATGCGGGGCAGCGTTCAACGCCGATATCCACGCTCTCCCACCATCACGCCGCCGGTAGTTGTCGATAGCTGCTACTAGCCCTGTAAGCGTAGCTGTTTACCTAAGAATCACCAGCGAGGTGGTAGTGCGAGAGCGGATATCCGCGTTCAACGTCACATGTCCTTTAGTGTGCGGACTCGATGAAAGACTGCTGAAAAGTGGAAGATGAAAACGTCCCCTGGCCCGTAAGTAGCCCGTTGTACTTTGGCTGTTGTCCAAGTTCAGAGGACAAGAGACGAAAAGGAAGTATGAATAAGGAGACCGGATCAAGCGCCCAGGGCAACTCTCCTCTTCGGCTCCTTTTTCCTCCGGTCCTTGTCGAACAAGACGGCCTTGTGGGTGCGGTCGTCAAAGGCGGCGACGGGCCCGACATGCATGTCTCCCCAGCAGCGCGTGCAGTAGACGTCGTCGTCGCAGCCCAGGCAGCGAAGGGTGGCGTCCTCCAGGCAGACGGTGCACCACGTCTCGGCGTCGTCGTCCGTGTAGCCCGTTGTGGTGGTCAGGCGTTTCACCGTCTTGTCGGTGGGTTTGGCGGTCGGGACGGAGGGGAGGCCGAGGCTGCCGCCACCGTCGGCGTCGTCGTCGGCGTCGTCGTCGTCTTCGTTGCTGTTGTTCGTCCTGCTTGGAAGGCGGAGGGCGGCCATGCGGGCGGCGAGGTCGGTTTCTAGATTGGCGGAGGAAGAGGGGTTTAGGCCGGCGGTGGTTTTGGTGGTTGGTACGGATGGAAGGGAGAGGAATGCGGCGAGGTCGTCTGATTCTCCGTGCAGGGTCGGCGGGTTGATGTTGGAGGGCACAGAGGGGAGGGAGAAGTCCTGGTCCTCCTCGGCTTGCTGTTCAGCCGGGGACTCGGTGTCGTCTTGCGCTGGCTTTTGGCTGGGCTGAAGATGGCTAGATCCTACAACACCAGGTTCCGTAGGATTGATGTCCTCCTGTAAAGGGGAAGCTGGGCCACCCGGGTCTGGGTCCAGCTTGACGTCGAGCCTCGCATGATCGATAGCTTGGGACATGAGCATGTCAGCATCTCGTGACATCTTCTGCCCTTCCGAGTCATCCGAGTCGACACCGTCGTCTTCTGGTTTTACTGCCTCTCCCGGTGAAGACGGCGGGATGTCTTTGGACAGCTCTTGCAGGAGAGCCTCGACACGGCCAGGTTCAGCAGCGACATCCGCCCAGGCTGGCGCGTGGCTGGTGACGTCCTCATCTCGAAGGAGGTCCTCTAGGGTTTGATCGTCGGTCTGGAGCAAAGGATCCTCGTCGACACCATCTTCTGGGCCCAGAGTGCCGGTGTGTATCGGCTGAGACTTGGATGGTGTTTGGCTGAGCGAGGCGGATTTGGATGAGAACGAGAAGCGTATAGGATTCCCAGGCAGACTTGATGATGATGATGGCTGTGGTGGTACGTCTCGGTCGGGGGTGTTCCTCAGGGACTTTAACCTCGCAGCCAGGGCATCTTCCCTGGAGGGTGGCCCGGCGCGCTCTATGCCGAGTGGGAGGTTGAGGGCGCTTGGAATGACTTAGCCTGATAGTCCACGGCGAAACGGCGAAACATGGCGAGAGTGATGGGGAGTATACTTTGATGAGGGGTCAAGTGATACGCCAGCATCGCCGCCCTTGAGGGCGTTTAGCCTATCGACGAGGCTTTTGTCGTTTTCCATAGCAGGAGCGGGCAGGGTAGATGAAGGCCCGATAGGAGGCGAGGTGGGTGAACCTCGATCTGCCTTAGGGGAAGTCGAAGTGAGTTTGGTTACACCAAATGGGCAGTGTCGGCAGGAGGGGTGGGTGTCGTGAGTCTGCCGGGCATGCATTCAGTGGATGTCAACGGGTAGGTACTAGGTATTACCTTGGGTGTTTCCTCTTATCACCACCTCGAGTACTCCACCAATTCTTATCAACCACTCTTAGTCATCATTGTCTAGGTACAGTACATACAATGCTAGTTTCCGTTTCCTGCAACTGAATCTCGGATGATAATTTGGTTATTCTTGGAAGCAACGGCTAGGTGGGTGTAGTATCTGGACAAATATAGGAAATCGAGAAGAGTCAGCCAACGCATTGAGATGGGCACCTCACAAGACGGTCATTTACAACGTACAAATAATCCAACCAGAGAAGGGCTTCACCCCACGGTGCCCTGGAACCCAACGCGGGCCCGGCCAAGCTTGACCAGCGTTCCACCCAACCCCGGACTCGCTGTCAGCCCTACGGGTCATGTGCCTTGCCTCGTTGCACAGGCCAAATTCCAATAAAGTCTTTGTCGGCAAGTCGGATGCAGCGGTCAATGAGCGCCTTCTAGAATGGTCGTATTTGTACGTTGTACGTGTAGTGTACAACGTAGTGTATGCAGGGAATGGGCTATGGACGCTTTAGGCCAAGGCGCACTTTAGCCGGGCCTCAGTAGGTATTGCCGCGATCAGCAAGCAAGAGGCACAGCGGACATTCATCGCCCCATCCTTCCTGGCTGTTGACGCATTACTTGGCTCTTTCGCATTGGTCTTGCATCATGAACGAATCCAACGAACCGGCGTCCACTCTGACGTCAGGTATCGCCAAGAAGAGAGGACGTTACTTGTAGCGTACGAAGTACTTGCTACCCACACTGACGTCTGAGTCCTCTTCCCTTGACCATGCGCTGATCTCGCCATGACCACGAAGTACATACCTAGGTACTGTACCTGTGTAAAACCGTAGTGTACATCCAAGTACCTAGGTTTAAAGATTTTTTCTCTTTACTCAATCTTAACGACCCGTGGCGCAATATAGTGTGGCTTGGCACTTTATACCCGCGGCTTGGGCGTTTTTCCGTTATCCAAATCGACGGTTGTCAGCCAAAATGGGAGATTGCACCGCCTCCTTTTAGGTACCTGCCCAGGTAGGTAGCACACACTAATCACGTACGTTGTAGTCGCCATTACCCTTTGCCATTTTGCCTCCCATCTGCAGGCATTACCATCCCTGTCACTGGAAGGAACTACCCAGACGGACGAGTCGGCCGTCACCCCAACTTATTAATACCTCGTCCTACCAGGACCCTACTCTCGGCTCTCTTCGCTCCCCGATCTTCCAAACATACCAACATCGGCCTAGCAACCGCATTACCGTACAGAGTATTCACAATTTGCGCCATCCCAAGAAATCTACACTCGACTCACTCGACTCTCGACTTCAATCTCTTTAGAACGCGGGGTCTGAGCTGCGCCTAGTTGCGACCATGCGATTCGACTTTGCCCTCCTCGCCCTCACCCTGGCGACCTCGGCCAGCGCCATCGCCCAAGACAATGAACACACCGAGGCCGTCCCCCAAGAGCTATGGAAACGCAGGGGCGGCGGCGGCGGCGGAGGTAGAGGCGGTGGTGGCTCTCGCGGCGGCGGCTCTCGTGGTGGAAGTGGTGGAAGCAGTGGAAGCGGTGGCTCGCGCGGTGGAAGTGGCGGCTCTGGAAGCGGAGGCGGTTCCCGCGGCGGCGGCTCATCCCCCCCAAGGTAAGGCGATACCCATCGCGTCTCAATTTTTCTCTTTTTTTTTTTTTTTTTTTTTTTTTTTTTTTTTTTTTTTTTGGCTTTCCTCGGCAGTTTCACTAACAGGTGTTCGTCGCTTTAGGCCCAACACCGGTGGTGCGTTTGGCGGCCGAACCAGGACAGGAAGCGGTCCCCAACCTCGATACGGCAGCCCCGGGAACCCACGCTACGGAGGGGGTGCAGCCGTACCCTTCCGCTCCGGCAGCCGGAGTCCCGGCGCGCTCATCGTTCCCTTCGCCCTCGCCGGTGCCGCCCTCGCCTTCTGGCCCGGCTACTGGTACTACAGCGGGTACGGCTCCGGCCGGCATGACGACGATGATGAGGACGACGACGAAGAGCGCAGCATCAACGTGTACCCCTGGCAGACCGACTACACCTTCTTCAACCAGTCGGCCGACGAGACGCAGACCAAGCCCGTCCTGTGCGGCTGCGCCGAGGACCTGCCCTGCGGCTGCGACGAGCCGTCGACCGAAGAGGAGCGCGACCTCTTCATGGAGGACCTCATCGGCAACGGCTCCTACGCCCACCTCAACACGTCGGTCATTCAGGTCGCCGACTACGAGGGCGAGAGCACCATTCTGCTCAACGGCACTCTGCCCAACGACACCACCCTGATGGATCCCGACGCCGACAACATAGAAGCCACGGATCCCAACGCACAGGACTCGGCCTCTGCGGGTACGACGCCTTGGGTGGTGGCCAACGGTGGTGGCTTGAGCCGGCTTTCCGTGGTTTTCCTCGTGCTTCTTCTTCAGGGTCTAGGGCGTTTGTGATGCGTCAAGTGTTTTCATGGGGCGGATTAGCAGGCTTGGTTTACTTTTCCTTTTTTATTTTATTAGTTTGTTTTCTTTTCGTTGTGCGCCCTTCGTCTTGCGCGGAGCAGGGCAATGTACATAATTCTCATGCCCATGCGCCCCTTTACTCTTATAATATCCGGAGTTGGGCGTTTGGGATTGATGGGCGAGTGTACGAATATACCATCAAGAAGACTCACGACTTTTTTTACTTTTTGTTTTTTTCCTGCTTTTGTACTTTGCGTGTTGATATTTCCAACCTGTCAAGTACACCGAGGCCAAGTTCCTTTACAGGATATACTTCACATCTTCGTATACCCAACAATACCTATAGACAGCCAAACTGGACGCCTCACAATTGCGACACCTCATGCATTTCTACTTCCCATTGCCATCACTCCGGCTCAAGACATACTTCGAGAGATGACCCTGCCTCGGCCCCCTCAGCCCCCTCAGCCCTCTCCGCCCTCTCCGCCCTCCGCTTCACACACCAATCCCCCAACTCCTTCCATATCCTCTCCTTCTCTGCCGGGGACAAGGTAGCCGCCAACCCGCTCGTACTGCTCGACACGAATACCCTCGCACCCATCCACTCCTCACCACTCCCCTGCCCCCAAATGGCGCCAATGTTCTCCGCCTCATCCTGCCACCCGTAGGAAAACTCGTCCTTCCGTAGCCGCCGGCCGCGCCGCACGCGCACGACGCTCTCCCAGATGGCCTTGCCGACGAGGCAGACGACCTCGGGGCGGCAGCGGCGCACCTTGTCCTCCAGGGCGGCGAAGCCGGCGTCCAGCTCGGCGGGGCGCAGCTCGCCGCCGTGGCGGGTGGGGCGGGACACGATGTTGGTGAGGCCCAGGGTGTAGCGGTGCGGGAGGGTGGCGTGCAGCGAGGCCGGGAGGAGGCGGTCGGTGATGCCGGACGAGTGGAGGAGTTTCCAGAAGAGGTTGGACGGGTGGGCGTAGGCGTGGCCTGTCTGGGCGGTGCGGATGCCCGGGTTCAGGCCTACGAAGAGGATGAGGAGGTTGGGGCCCAGGGAGTCGCTGAGGCCTGGGAGGTGGGCGTAGGTGGAGGGGGGGACGTAGCCTGAGGTGGTTTTTCGCTTGGGTTTCTTGCGGGGTGACGGGGAGGGGGAGGGGGGGGATGATGTGGACGGGGTGAGGGGCGAGTCGGCGGATGTGGACGTGGATGAGTAGGAGGATGGTTTGCGCTTGAGAGGACTTGGTCGTGAGAACGAGGATGGGGCCAGATGGGTTTGTGAGGATGATGGACGCGCTAGACGGGGACTTCGGCGGATGGGTGATAGTAAAGGCGACGGGGGAGTCGGAGTGTGCATAAAGTCTTTGAGCTGCAGACGTCCTTCAAAGGTGGCCGTCTTGATGGCGAGTTGGTCGGCGTCCGGTTGCTCCTTCATGGTGGTTGGCGTCAAACAGCAGTTGTATTCAATGTTGGTGACAGGTGACGGTATGAACTGAGAATCGTATTAATTGTTTAAGAAATGTTTCCTTAAAGATGGAGAGATTATGAAAAGATGGAATAAAAGGCCCTCCTCAAAAGCCTGGAATAGAGTCAGTATACGACGAACGCCGATTGAAAATTAGGGGCCTTACTCTGGGCGAATAATAATGGAGAGTATCTTGGAATCACAAACAACCGGGACCGCCGGCAAAGCGTTGGTGGCAATCCAGTCAAGTCGCAGAAATATCTCGTCTACTTCGTATATTGAAGATGCTCCATGTCCATGAATGGTTCGGAAATGCGGAAATCGGTCTCACGAGGGCGATCACAAGACGACCGAGTCAGAAGTCCGCTAGCTGACTAAGCCTGACAAGTACTGTACGTTGTACGTTGAACGAAGTAATTATTCGTACGTCACCTCCTGTGAGTTCAAAGACCAATTCCAGTCGCAGACCCAAGTTCGTCCAGTACTGTCACTTGGACCTCTTGAATGCTTTCATGGTTCTGTAGGTAAATATCAAATGTGCGGCGTACCATCTCGCAGATTAGTGCAAACCCACGTAGGAGAAGACTGTTTCCCAGTGTCCGAACATCCTAAACGCCCAGCCCAAAAATCATAAAAGGGTATGTTTCTCCCAGCTTCCACAGCTCCAGAGATTGTCCCACGCTCCCATGCTCCGTAAATAAAATAAAAAAATAAAAAATAAAGGACAATTCGCATCCAAGCCCACAATTAGAGGAAGAACAAAAGACAAGAGGAAAGCAGAGGTCGTCATGTGCTGTCGTCAAGTCGGGATATACTGTGAATGTAACGGTAGCGTCCTAGGGAAGAAGTCCCGGCCACTAACCAGCTGGACGATTTCAGGATGTGCCGGCAATGGATCCCGATAGTAAAGCGTAATTGGCCAGCTTCAATGACCGAAACTGGGACTTGGAGGTCGGGGCGGTGCTGATGACGAGCCGTCCCTCCTTGTTATAGCCAATCTCGCCAAACGACTCGCTCAATTCTTCAAACTGCGCAGTCGGCCTGGCCTTGTGCAGCTCCGCGAGGATAAAGTCGCTCCAAACACCCCAGCACGTATCGCCTTTGAGCAGGAAATACGGGTTCAGCGGGGGGACGGGAGAATCTAGCAGGTCATCATGTTAGCCTTGCAAATCAACGAGGGGAGCCGGCTCAAAACTAACCCAGGTCCACAAACCGGATGCGCAGGTACTCGAGCCGCGGCAGCTTGCTCAGGGCACGGATGGCGGCGACGACGAGAAGCTCCAGGGAATAAATAAACTGCATGTCCTGGATCCCGCTCCCCGAATCGTGGTACTGGTGCAGGTTCCGGCAGCAGTTCTTGACGGTCAAGTCGATCGACTTGATCTTGCTCATGCGCGGGTCGCTGCGGGCCGCGAGGGCGAGGAAGAACAGCTTGCACACGCGCCCCGTATACGACAGGTGCTCCAGCGGCAGCGCCGCCTCGGCCAGCCGCAGGCAAAAGTGGATCTGGCTGGACACCTTGACGAAGAACGGCGGGCACGTCAGCTCCCGCCGGTAGTCGCTCTCCAGGTTCAGGTGGAGGCTCCGCAGGTGCGCCGGCAGCATGGACAGCGCGCGGTACATGGTGAGGTAGCTCTTCGACTTGGGCTTGCTGTAGGACCCGTGCCACTCGGCCAAGTTGGGCAGCGACGAGAGGAGCGCCCTAAAGTCCTCGTCGGTGCGCAGCAGGTTCCACTGCCCCTTGGTGACGAGGGTGTGCACGCCCGGCAGGACGGGCAGATACGACTCGCCGGGTTTCGCCCACGACGTGTGCACCACCTTGGGCGCCTTCCTGCGCTCCCCGCCTTCGAGGGTGAGCACGACCGCTCCCGGCAGGACGGTGTGGACGAAGATGAAGGCCTCTTCCAGCGTACATTTTTCCGGCGTCGTCCCGACGCGTGTTGTTGCCTCGGATGGCCCCGGGCTGTTGCTCCCCGGCGGCAACGGCAGGGTCATGGGGCTGCCGGCGCCGCTGGTGGGCGACGCGAGTTTGGGCTGGAAGACGGGGAACCAGAGCTCGACGTGCTTGACGTAGGACCGGAGATAGGGCCGGTGGGCCAAGAAGACGGCGACCATGCCGATGTAGTCGGTGGTGGCCCGGAGCTTCAGGTGGCGGAAGAGCCGCTGCTGGACCAATATTCTCCACGACGGGCTGACCAGGGCCAGGGAGGAGACCTCTTTCCTACGGGCATGGCGTAACGCCGTGTTCCAGCTCTTGGTGACGCTGTGCATGTGCAGGGAGCTTTTCGAGCTGGCCGACACGCGGTAGCCAAAGAGGTGGTCCAGGATGACCTCGACAATCTCGGGAGGCAGGTTGACCAGGCTGCCATTCTTCTGGGTCGCATCGGCCGAGGAGGGGACGGCAGTGTCGTCGTCGTCGTCTTGTTGGGGTTTCGCCGGTTCGTCCTCATGGGAGGACAGGGAATGGCAGCACGGGGAATGGCGATGCTCGGGATATAAGAAGGGGGTGCTGCTGGGACGCGCTGGGGGAACAAAGTCGGGGTCCCGGGTTTGGTCGAGCGGTGGACTGGAAGGGCCGGGCGACACTGGGTTCGACGAGGGATTGGAGGGGTTGGGGAAAATGGTGGTGACGGCGATACGGGTCGGTTCGTCGTCAGCCTTTCCAAGGGAGTTTACGCGCGAGTTTCGTGCGGCCATGGCGGCATTCCGATCTTGAGGCCTGATGTCGGGATCAGCGTCACAATCGGCCTGGGACCCGTTTTCTTTGACAAGATCTGACATCATGGCTGGTGATTGCAACACTTTTGTTTGTGCTGCGGCAGGGTCGCGCAGCTTCGGTAGGGCTAGTTAGAGCACAAACAAGTCGTCAAGCTGATTTGGTAGGCTTGACGCTGTGCCCATTTCGTGGCACTTGATGAACCGATTCTTCTCCCCTCTCGCGCGCTGTAGTAATAGAATACGGAGTTATGTACGAAGTAGGTGGAGTGGTGTTTTGAAGGTCACAGGACAGGCGGGGTCGATACGAGGTGGTTGAATCGAGCGTGTTCTGGTGCCTGCGTGGGGCACGACCTGAGTTTCTTGTCCAACGGGGTACAAGTCGTCGCTTTGACGGGTGAAAGTCGCCGTCGCCGTCGCTTCGCTGTCGTTTGTCGTCCTTGGAAGTTGAAGGAAGTACGGATAAGTTGTTTGACGCGATGGAAGGGTGTCAAAAGAAACAAATGGCAGGGTGGGTCGCTGCCGATCCTCGTAAGTCTAGAGTACGCGCCAGTGATAGATAATGAGCGGGGGTGGATAGCTGGGAAATGAGGCTCGACAGGATAGGCAAAAGCACTGAGGGGCCAAATGAAGGACCAGGATCAGGGTAGATGACGGCGATACCAGATTCTTCCGATGCGTCTGTTCAACACCCGCGGATGAGCGAGGTCAAAGTCATCGTAATGCGTGTCAACATTTGTATACCCAAAATGGATAAAGGGGGAGAAAAAGAGTCCAGTGGAGAGAGGGGAAAAGACCAGATTCAACGGACACGGACAGACAGAGGGTGAATGAGGCGTAGGCCAAAGGGGAAATTGGGCCAGGATGGGGGGAGATTGGACAAGACACGGACGACTTGCAGACGCCGCCGTTGCCATCACTTTACGTGATCCACGCTTACGTTGTACACCCCTACCAGGGTTTAATACGTTAGTTTGCAACTTCGCCCCACATCTCGACCGTTCATTGGATTACGCTGCCGATCGGTACCTTCCCATATAATTTTATATAGAGAGGTACAAAGCGTTATGTCGCCACGAGACTGACGTCAATAAAGAATAACAATTGAAGCTATCACGATGTATTTGGTTCGTTATAAAGAGCTGGATTGATCGTTAATATCCGGAGCTTTAGTGGATGGGCAGAGAGGAATTAAAAGCAGCTATTAAAGCAGCTGGGGAGGCAATTAACGGTGACTTCTTAGAAGTCTTAGTGCGTTCAGTGCTATTAAGAGGAATAGAGATAACACAGATTATCTAGGTATTGATTATGGTGTTAAAGGAATGGAATCGGATTTCTGAATAAGTACAGGTACATATCTTTACTAGGTAATACCATACAAAAGTAAGTACTTATACCTAGGTGGGTCACTTATTCTCATTATCCAGTCATATAAGGGAAATGGGGCTTGTATACGAGCTAACCTATTAAACCCTGGTAGAGGTGTACTGCCAATTAAATGGGGCGGGGTCGCGTGCCAGTTACGTGTCATTAATAAGTACAATCTACTACGTACGCCATACAGAGAGAATGTCTACTAGGTACTTGTATATCGGAGCAAGCCATAGACTCAAGCTGGAAGTGTGGAATGGTACCTTGGAAAAGCAACGACTTTACTTATAAACGTGTTATTGGTGATCTCGGGAGATGAAGCAAGGAAAAGAAAGGAATAAATGGAGAAAAAAGAAAGAAAGGAAAAGGAAAAGGAAAGAAAGTTGCAGCACTGGAATGGACACAACGAGTACCGTGGAATGATCAGGTAGGTACTTGTGTTGGAACAAATATCGTCGACCTGCCGACGTGAGGCGATTACATTATAGACCCAAGTAGGTAGACTTATCACCAATGGGCGAATACTTAGGTAATTCAGTTGCTCTTATACCTAAGGTACCTGAATTTCTGATCGGGAGGACTTCGTCAAACAAGTCCAAATCTTCATTCGAGCAAGATGACTCGCACTCTGCCCAAGACATGCGACTTCATCCAGCCCGCCTGGGAATAAATGAACACCGTCGTATCCTTTGGAGTACACGGGAAGATCCTGGGTATGTATAACCACGCGTGTACTTCGTGGCTACGAGCGGCAGAGGAGCCTATCATGGAATCTCCTTGCTCGTGCATCGCCACGAATTATTTGACGCTGTCGCACGACGTGTCACTTGGCCTGCAAGGTGGTCGATGTCCTCCTGTTCTCAGAAACGTTTCCACATGACCTCGTCACGGCGGCAGGGAAGCTGGCAGCCAAGGTTCGTCCACAGCTCACACCAGAGATATGGACTGGCAGTGACCCAGGCGTCAATGCCAGAAAAACATTGTCTGGATTTGATGCTTTCATTCTCATGCTTCGGACAGCCATCCCCGGATGCCAAAGCAACCACCTCGTCACAACGGTACCAAGATGGGGGATTGTGAGTGCCTGTCGCGTGTGCGTCCTATATTTCCCCAGAACCCTGCCCAGCCTTATCTCGCGCAGATATATCCGGGCATACTGCCGTGATGCTGTGGCTCGGCATGAGGTTCAATATGATAGAGGACGATGAATCATGACTGGCTTTGAAAAACGTCAGATGAGTGCGACAGCAGAGGCATCCATAACCATACTGCGAAACATAAAAGGCCCCGGCCGACACAACGAGCAACGCCCAACGAACCTGAACGAGAAAGCAGCTGGCCGATAAGCTTGACCAGGCGCGACATGATTGCTACTTGCCCATTCACCACGAACATACCTAGGCACGAAGACCAAAGTGCGTCCTAGCTACAGACATTGGGGCAAATTGCGTGTCGGCAAGGCATTGAGGCCTGGTATCATAGCCTGCGATCTTCAAGGCAGACTTTCCACTTTCGCATCCTCCGTAGATGAATGAGGAAATACCCAGACGGATCGAATCCCGGAGAGACTCCTTTTCTTGGGAATCTAACGCTGTGGCTGTCGCAGCACAACCGTCTAAAGTCAAAGTACAACGTACACTCGTACGGCATCGTTCGACGGGAATGGAGACGGGCCCGAATGCCGTGGACCGTTCGGTCAACGTAGAAACACTCCGCGTTAGCATGCCGAGGCCAGATCATGTTTTGGCATGAGAGGAACATATAGTAGGAACTTGAGCTCGAGTCCTCGCAGCTCATCAAGCGCTCGAATAATCCACCCTCTTTACCTCTGGGTCGATACAACACAACCCCTGACTGTCGAGGTCGCATCACATGGCTATGGTTCGAGCTCACGGCTCCGTTCTTGGTCCCAGCCCTGGGGGAGACCAGTCCAGGCCAGCTCCTTCCCGGCGTTCAAAAAGACGACGTTGTGAAGATGAAAATGTTCGTACGGAGGAGGGCATCCGTCGAGGCCAGCGTCCCTTCTTAGAATGCCTGTCAAATCTGAAGCAAAGGCATCGCGAGAAGCATCTGAGGCTTTGTTTCACAATTCCCCGTTCCACTTACAAAGGACCCTCTGCTGACCAATGGCGGTGGCGAGGCACTGCATGTTTCCGATGGACGGGTGCAGAGGCTATAGGCTATAGAGGCTCGACTATACATAGGCTAGCCTATAGTGAAAGACTCGTGCGCCGATTGGCTGTGCCGGAGTCGTGAAGGAAAGGAAGAACAGACTTGGAAATAATGTACGCTGTAGTTAATCCCACGACCGACCACTTTGTCTAGAAGAGTGCTTCGTTTCTCTGCCGAGTTGACGTTGAGCGTTACAAGTAAAGTAGTCTACTCTGCCATTTCCCTAACCATCTCCGCGCATCCATCCTGTCTCCATGCGATGTAACGGCGTCTGCGACGAGGTGGGAGCTGCGCGCTCGAGGACGGTACTAGTGCTGTCGTTACCATCTCATAACGCTCTTGGGGCAGGACTTGGGGAGGTCGGGGCATCAGATTTTGGGTTGGAATGGGTGATTATATCGCGACACGAAGCGTCTCCCGAGTCTGGCGTACAGATGTCCAGGCGAAGTTGCGGCAGATTGTCTATTCCCCGTAATTGTTCGTTGTCGATCTTGCAGACCCCGACCTACACTATTGACCGGTCGTAGGCCGATGATGTCGCGGAGGTATCGACAATGGCAGCTTTGATGCAAAGATATCAGACTATGTGGCCGAGCCTCCTCGGCATCGCTATTCATTCTTCCATGATTAGTACGGGCTTATTCTAGAATTCATCCGCGAATTCCCGTTCCATCGGCCGAGTAAGTGATATACTTCGTAATCCCGTTTCTCTTTCTTGTCAAACATGATATTCCTTTCCTGTCTTTTCTTTCTTTCTTGCATCTTCTCCCCAAGACCGCTATACTGCTAAGGCCGTACGGACGCCCCGTGGATACCTGCTCTACAACGTACAACGTACCTCCCGGCGTTGATGCCGCTTTGGATTTACCAAGGGTACCTATCGCATCGCATCGGACCCTCTTTCCAATTCCGGCTGGGTGTTTGAGGTTGGGAACCAGACCAGCCGGACCTCGCCCTAGACAGGGGCCGGATCGCCCTAGGGTGAGCTGTTTGGGCTCCCGGCCAATCAGAAGTGTAGACCTAGCCTGTACCTGCTTCGTTCCAGGGGCACTGGGGTACGTACCCGGGAGTCGGTGTTTTGAGTGGACGCTAGCGTACGCCACCCCCGGGAAGCATGAGCTGCTTAGCGCCTGGTACGTACCTGCACCGCTCGTCTCGTCCACTAACGGTCCTGTCGTCTTCACTTTGACTTCACTTTGCCCTCCTTCTTCACCTTTCACCCCTGAATGGCTCAACGACGTATTGTGTGTATGAGGGTCGCATTATTCCTCTTTACTCCATTCTCCCGTCATTGGGTACATGTATTTCCCACTCTGGACCAGGAACAATAACCTCCGATTCTTATCATGGTGAACCATACAACGTACAACGCGGCCAAGTTCGCCCAGCCCAGGATCAGGGTCATGGATTTCGACTCGACCAGGCTAGCCGCTCTCCTGCGTCCATCTGATCGAGTCTGCGTCTCAACCCCTGGCCATTGTCTTCTCCAGTAAAAATACAAGTAAGTCGAGGAACCGCCGCTTTTCGTGACCTCGTTTTTTCTCTGTCTCTCTCTCTCTTCTCTCTTTCTCTCGCCCCGTCTTCGTGCTTCGTTTCTTCTCCTACCTCTTCTCTCACCCTCTCCCTTTGACCGTACACTTTTTGCGCGTCAATTCTTTTTCTTTTTATCTATTCATTTTATTTCACTTCGACTTGCTCGTTCCGTGGGATCCTAGTCAGCCGGACTGCACGAAAGCTAGCTGCCCCAGACTGCCCTCGATCGTCGTCCGCCGAGCTTCGGAGACGTCAGTTCCTGCCACATCTTGACTCGCGTTTTTCTCCTCGTAGGAATAGCGCCTTTTCGCCTTTCGGCTTCGACCGACGACTCGCTCTACGCACTCTTGGCTGCTACGCCGTTCGCTTGCTACGCCCCATCTCAAGACGAGTCTGTTCCTCGGACTGGTTCCTACAGTCTCGTTTTACCTTCGTGTCGTTCACTATCAGAGATCAATCAGACTTCTGCTTCATATAGACGTATAGTCTTCTATTCTTCAACTTCACTACACCCCTTCTTCATTCCTTCTTCATCCGGTTGTTATCCATCGACGAGCTAGCCTCCGATTCAACCCCGTTCTTCACTTCACCCCGCGGTATTCCACACTTAGTACACCACTCGACCACTTCCCGATTCTCGTCCACACACCGCTGCGACTTTCTCTTCGACAACCGCTGCCATGGCTCGCTTCTTCAATGTCCTAACGGCTCTCCTCCTGCCCCTCACAGCCCTGGCTGCGGTGATCCCGCAGCCGGGAAGCTTCCTGGGCATCCCCGTCTCGAACGCCAATTCCGCCGACATCATCCCCAACCGCTACATCGTCGTCTACAACAACACCTTTGGCGACGATGCCATCGACTTTAGGCAGGCCGAGGTCATGGACTTTGTCAAGCGCCGCAACCTCGGAAAGCGCGGTCTCCACGGCAAGCTCCTCAGCACCAAAGTCCACTCCCTCTCCATGAACGGCTGGCGCGCCCTGACCCTCGAGTCCGACGAGGCCATGATCATGGAAATCATGGCCGAGCCCGAGGTCGCCTACGTCGAGGCCGACACCAAAGTCCACCTCACCGCCACCGTCGCCCAGCTGAATGCCCAGCCGGGCCTCGCCCGCCTGTCCAACGCCGGACCGGGCCGCGGGAACAATTACGTGTTTGACACCTCGGCCGGCGAGGACGTCACCATCTACGTCGTCGATACCGGAGTGCGCATCGACCATTCCGAGTTTACGGGCCGCGCCACGTGGGGCATCAACACCGTCGACCAGATCGACGAGGACGAGAATGGCCACGGTACCCACGTCGCTGGCACCGCCGCCGGCCAGACCTACGGCGTCGCTAAGAACGCAAACGTTGTTGCTGTCAAGGTGCTGGATGGTGACGGCTCTGGTTCCAACTCTGGTGTCCTGGACGGCCTGCAGTTTAGTACGTCCTCCTTTCTCCTCCTTTTTTCCCTCTCTTCTTTTACTTCATGCTAACAGACCCAGTCGCCAATGACGTACAGCGCAGGAACCTCCGCGGCAAGGCCGTGATGAACATGTCCCTCGGCGGCCCCCGCTCCAACGCAGTCAACCGCGCCGTCGAGGCCCTCCACGACCTCGGCGTCGTCTGCGTCGTCGCCGCAGGGAACGAGAACCAGGACGCCGGGAACTCATCGCCCGCCTCGGCCCCCAGCGCCATCACCGTCGGCGCCATCGACGCCCTCAACGACCGCAAGGCCCGCTTCTCCAACCACGGCCCCGACGTCGACATCTTTGCCGCCGGCGTCAACGTGCTCTCTGCCGGCATCCGCTCCAGGGTCGCCAACGATACCCTCAGCGGCACCTCCATGGCTTCCCCTCACGTGGCCGGTCTCGCTGCCTACCTCATGGCTCTCGAGAACATCAGCGATCCCGATGCCGTCACCGCCCGCCTTCTTCAGCTCGCCGAGGCTAGCCCGGGCCGTGTCCTGAACAACGTCCAGGGTACCACGAACCTCATTGCCAACAACGGAAACCTATAGTGCGGATAGTCACGTTGTGTCGCTGAGAGGTTGACACGTTGGCAATTCAGATGAGCCGCCTGCAATGGAGGAAGGGTCCGGCATGTTCTTGCATTTTATTGTATATATTGCAATGCGAGATCTTTTCGAATATAGGTCTAGGACATAAGGGCTCGGTATAAGCTCGAATAAATGACGCAGACGATGGAGGATTATTATGCCCTACCTTTTCTCTGTTGGAGATTGGTGAGGGTGAACACTTGGTGCCCTAACAGACGGGTGAGAAAAGAGAGCAAAATAAAATAAAAATCATAGTTCCGATTCATGTGTACATACCTATATTGCCTTGTCTGGCTACATACCTCTACTTTGGCCTGGATGGGAGATGTCTCCACTGGCCAGTCGGCGATGTATGGCGCTGGTACCGTCATGAGAAAGGAAAACGAACGGCCCAGAGAGTATCATCAGGAATAGAGCTAGTTGGATCCTGATGTGTTAGTGGATTCATAACATACATGTACTCCGTTATATAACACCGCCATGTCGGCGCACTGCCAACCGTCTTGTCTTGACAGATTGACAGGAACACTTTCCGAATAATTGGTAGTTTGAACGACGAACGACGGCTTGGAACCAAGACTTCATACTCGTAGAGTGTACGTACAACGAGAAGCTGCAAACGATTAGTCGTCACCATTTCTGTCAGTCGACAACACAGCAGGACAATTCCTTGATGATCCGTCCTGTCCTTACTAACCGCCAGCGTGAGAATCGACATGGTATTGAAGGCAGTCAGGTATTTCGGAGTTCCGTAGCCACAATATATCTACGGGCAACAAAGGGCAAGTGGGTTGCTAAGTTGATATGCAGGCTCTTATACTGGAAAAGTGGCTCACATCTATCTAATTATTCACAGGTCCGGTGTGTCGCAGCTGCATCCCTTCCAGGGGGTCGCCTGTCGGAATACCGGACGAATAAATGAGTGTATGTTCAAAAGTCAAAGAAAAGGGGAAAAGAAACGGAAAAATGTTTGCAAGCCGGAAGCAAAAGGCCCAACCCGTGGTATCCAGGAAAAGCCCGCCCCGTACCCGCCATGGCAGACGGGGTCTTTGCGGTAGGGTTCGCTATCAGCACTTCTTCGGCACAACCACAGCCATGACCACCTCCGAGGAGGTGGGACTGGATTGCAATCTGACATCGGTGCTAGCATACATTCACGGGTGCGAGACAGGCCTGTCTCAAGTCACTGGAGCATGTCGGCAGCCGGGCGGAATGTGGAGTGCCTGCAAGAACCGAGACACGACGCAAGGCTGGATGCAAAAGGTCAGCAGCAAGGGGTAGTAGACAGGGGACTTCTGGCTGCAGAAGAGAACCACCAAAAAGTGGTGGATGGTGGTATTAGATATACATAAACCATTAGTATAGTTAAATGGCGTGTGCTCGACACTGACCAGCGAATAGAAAAAAAAAAAAAGCAAACCGTTAACTCCTTCATGACATGGTGGGCATGGCGAATATGAGAGGCAGTGAACTCCGCCCGTTACAGCTCGGAACGCTCGATGGTTGGTGTCGCTGATGCTGACGATAGCAGGGAGCTCGAGCTCTCTCCCTCAGAACCCATGCCGGGCCAAAAGTACGACTTTTTGACGGAGGACGGCCATAATGTGTCGAAACTCGCGCCAAGGTAGATAGCCACGCCGATCTGAGGGACAAAAAGTTAGATGGTGGTTGGAAGCAACAGTGCGAGCACGTACCATAATGCCAGAAATGCAGACGAGGGTGATCAGGGCCACGCCCAGCAAGATGGCACTTTCGCCGGGGTCGGCCATGGGATCGCCCGTCTTCTTCTTTCGCATTGCTTCTGCGAGCTTCTTCGGGTCTTGCCTGGGGTACAGGGTCTCGATGAACTGCTCGATCTATTCACGCATCGGGTTAGTTGGTTTGTCGTGGAAGGGCTGTGGTTACTGGTGTTCGGAGTCCTCACCTTGCCGCACTGCGCACTGATGGCGATAAAGTTGGGGTCGCGGGGGTCGTTCTTCTTGTGGATCCTGCGGACGTATCGCCGGAACACCTCGCACACGACGTGGAGGTTCTGGGTCGACTCCATCATGAGCTGACAAGCGTCGCCCTTTGTGATCTTGATATGCTTGTCAAAGATGTCCGGGTTGCGGAACACGAGCTCCATGGTGGCGATGGCCATGGTCTGCGGAATGGCGACAAAGTTGAAGACGCTCTGGTCGCGCATGCCGGCCATGTAAAAGAGGCAGTCCTCGGCGTGCTTGAGGGCGTTGAGGACCATCTCGGAGCTGCAGTTGAGGGCCTTGTCGCGGTGTTCCGGCTTGAACAGGTCATCCCACGTGTCGACGTACTTGCTCCAGATCTCCTTGGGCCAGAAGCGCCGCTTGTCGAGGTAGTCCTCGTGGACGTCACGGATGATGTTGGTCTTTTGGAGGAACTGGCCCATCGACTCGGTGAGCTCGGGGCGGTCTTTGAGGCGGGGGTTGGCGAGCTCGCCCTCGACGAAGAGGCGGGTGAGGCCCTCGCCGACGAGGCCGGCGACGTAGTGGCAGTACAGCTCGTATTCGGTGACGGTCATGACGCCGTTCTCGTTGTGTTCGGCGTTGAGGACGTAATCGGCCATTCCGTTGCTCATCTTGACGGTGATGTCCTTGATGATATCGTAGTAGGGCTTCTTGATCTTCTTGAGCTCGGTGATGACAACGTCAAAGTGGACGAGGAGATCACGGTCCTTCTCGTCGGGACCGTTCTCGGTAAAGGTCCAGCCGTCGATTTCCATGTTCTTGTCAAAGTTCCGAAGGAGGGGCTCCTTCTTCTCGATGGGGATGGTCATGTCATCCTCGATGGTGTCGAGGCCACGGAGGACGAGGTAGAAGAGACAGATGGGCACGACGAGTTCTGGGTTGAGCTCCTGAATGACGGATGAAAAGCTCCGGCTTGTTTTGTTGAGGTAGTCAAAGCATGCCCGCAGAGTGGGGGACTCTTTTTCGGGGTTACGCTTGTGAACGGGGTCATGCCATACTTTCCTGGGGGTCTCTGTCAGCAAGGTATCATGAAGCAAAGGTGGGAGGTCTGCAGCGTACCATTGAATGATGGACCGTAGCTGGTTGGGATGGAAAAGGTAATAGATGATGCCCATGGTTGCAGCACCTGGGTCGCGGCAAAGGAATGCCGGCGAAGTTGAGGAAGACGCGCGGAAACGCGTAAACAACGGGGTTCTTAAGCCAGAACAGGTGAGTGAAGGAGGAAGAGCCACAAAGGAGATGCAAAGTGTAAGGGGATCTGGTTTTGTGCGCAAGATGTAGTGCGTGTTTCTTATTAGGACCAGGTCGAAGAGTAAATGGCTCAGGGGCTTGTTGAGTAGAGAGAGCCAGTGATTAAGAATTTCGTGCTTATTTGTGAGGGTATCCAGGTCGAATTATCAGAACAATGGCCTGGTAAAAAGGATGGAGAGACAAATAGAACCAACAAGGAAATAGGGAGGAGTTTACATCACGAGGCAAGGCAGGAGAGAGATTTCAGGAGGAAAAGGATTTCTCCATACAACGGAGAGGGCCAGGTGGGAAGTGGGGCCAATGGAGGCTTCTGAATGGTCGACGCGGTGAAGAGAGAGAGTGTGGGCGTTGTGGTGGACTGGTTGGCGCGTTTTTATTAGGTGTCCGCAGATTCGGTGTAGGTGGAGCCGCTAAGCGAGCAATTGGCCAGTCAGGGGCGTCATTCGAGGTACCTAGGTACCTAGGTATTCGTTGTGAACAGGACACTTCTCACAGTTGGTCTTCAGTTTCAGGACCAACGAAATCAACAGCCTACAACAGTACTATGATTGACTTGTCAAAATACGTTGGATACTGCGTGTGGTCCTTCCTCTTTTGAATGCCATGCCGTACGAAGGAGTGCACTTGGGAGCAAACACGGTTGTCGCCAGCCACCTGACGCGCAGCCTCCTTTGCCGTCTGTCACTTTGGTTCGGGACAATTTGGCATTTATAGTAGGTATGATTGATCTATATAAGCCACACGAGATGGACATCCATCGGCCTGAGGTTATTCTTTACCAGTACGGAGTCGTACTCCATTCCGTGACAAGACGCTCACGAGTCTCGGAGACGGTGATCTGTGACGCGTCGCTTCGGTAGTCCGGGGGCTGGCGGGCATCACGTCTCGAGTGGGGAGAAAGAGCCGCAGCTGTCGATAAGCAATTTAATAGAACTGCGTCCGCTGCCTCCCTGCCTCATGGTCTCTCTTTCGAATTGCCACCGTAGCGCACACGGAGGAGGCGTCGCGATGGTGAGAAGGAGCAATAGCGCCAGCCTCAAAAGGGGCCAATTTGAGGCGGAGAACAAGTATGAGTGGGGGGTTCCTGGGATAGACTCCGTGGCGGAGAGGAGGACAGGGTCTCCAGGGGCAAAATGAGGAAACGGTCTACGAATAGAACCATCAAGATGTGGTGCTAGGACAAGAATCCCATGCACCCAACTTTTGCATCTACCGAAATGCCAATCTGTACAACGTACGTAGATGTCTTTACAATAGAAAGGGCTCTCATGCTTGACTAGGTACAACGTAATTGCCCAAGGTAGTACAAAGTACGAATCCCGTCCTCCATCTTCGCTTGCAGATAGTTTGCATCGTTCCTGCTAAGCTCCAGGTCGCATCGTATCCAATTTACTGGGGTTAGGCCTCGCGGCCCCTATAATGTCCCTGTTGTTCATGTCAGGTAGCTTTCTTGCCACCTGCGCTTTCCGTCCGTACCTACAACGTACAACCGCAAAGCAACTGTGGTGGTATTCTCATGTGAGACTAAAAGGTACGGTACACTACATCTCCTGCTCACCTTTGTACCCCAACACGCACCCGCACATCGTCCAGTGTACCTACACGTACATCGCAGTCTTCCCGACTTTATATATTCGGCGCATTTCCCAATCCCTTCCTTTTTATATCCCATCTCAGGCTCAGACTCTCAGCTCCTGGTGATCCACTGACCCGACATCCCAAACGTCATCCTTTGTGTTACGTCCTCCGAACTCACCGCCCCCTACCCCTCTCCGGTGTGCGATACTACGATTCGAGTTGGGCCTTGTAGACAGTCCTCGGGCATCTCGGGTCTTTGCTGCACGTCTCCCGGGTCTCCGTTCGCTTTGATTCCACATTCCAACCGAACCGACTCTGGGTAGTTTCAGGTCGAGACTCGACTCCATCTCAGTTCAATACGTCTCGTAACCACTTCCTGCACCGCACGCCTACTTCACCATGGCTCTCATCAACGGCTCCACCAGCGGCGCCTCAAGCGGCGATGCCACCCGTGCCACCAACGACCGCCCAACCCCGCGCTTCCTCATCTGGGGAGGCGAGGGCTGGGTCGCCGGCCACCTCAAGACCTACCTCGAAAATCAGGGCAAGGACGTACACACCACCACCGTCCGCATGGAGAACCGCGAGGCCGTGCTGGCCGAGCTAGACCGCGTCCAGCCCACCCACGTCCTCAACGCGGCCGGCATCACAGGCCGCCCCAACGTGGACTGGTGCGAGGACAACAAGGAGACCACCATCCGTTCCAACGCCATCGGCACCCTGAACCTGGCCGACACGTGCTTCCTCCGCGGCATACACTGCACCGTCTTCGCCACGGGGTGCATCTACCAGTACGACGAGGCCCATCCCATCGGCGGGCCGGGGTTCCTCGAGACAGATCCTCCCAATTTCACGGGAAGCGTCTATTCAGCCACCAAGGGTCATGTCGAGGCCGTAAGATTTTTCCCCTCCTCTCTACTCGGCGGTAGTCCTTGAAATGACCGAGTTGGAGGATATTTTTGCGATGGAGTGAGTAGGGATAGAACATTTCAGTAGCTAACCCGAACCCGGCCCCCCGCGACGATTTTCTCTTACAGATCATGAAGAACTACAGCAACTGTCTCATTCTCCGACTCCGCATGCCCGTCAGCGACGACTTGCATCCGCGGAATTTCGTCACCAAGATCTCCAAGTACGAGCGCGTGGTCGACATTCCCAACAGCAACACGGTGCTGCACGACCTGCTACCGGCGTCGATCCTGCTGGCCGAGCACAACGAGACGGGGGTCTACAACTTTACCAACCCCGGCGCCATCTCCCACAACCAGGTGCTCACCTTGTTCAGGGAGATTTTACGGCCGGACTTTACGTGGAAGAACTTTACGCTCGAGGAGCAGGCCGGCGTCATCAAGGCCGGACGCAGCAACTGCATGCTGGATACCACCAAACTGACCAAGAAGCTCAAGGAATACGGCTACGAGGTGCCCGAGATTCACGAGGCGTATCGGGCCTGTTTCGAGCGAATGAAGGCGGCCGGTATTCAGTGAGAGAGAGAGAGAGAGAGAGAGAGAGAGAGAGAGAGATCACTGCTGTCCTTGGGTAATTAAATCGAAGAAACGGCAAGGTTGTGAGAAAGCGGGCGAGTTGCATTTCATGCGAGAGGGAAAGGGCGTTACAACGCGGGACATTTTCACGGCCAGTCTGAAAGCTTGGAGTACATGTGGCTTTACAAACCTCGAGCGGCGGCGTTTCGTTAGGAAGCATAGCAAGCATGGGCATGGGCATATGGACGACAGACGCAACCGTTCCAGGGCGCTCCTTTGCCCCCCTCCATACCATCGTACTTGCATTTGGAGAGGCTGTAGCTCCCATCCATCGACAGCCGATCATATATATTGCATGATATCGATTACCCATAAATGTACACCACCAATCTAGACCCGAACGCCTGGCAGATTCTGATCCCGTCGCAAGAACAAAAAGACGAACCCTCCTTTCCCGGACGCTTACAAAGTACGTTTCCGTTCCCAACTCCCCCCGGCCCAGCGCTGACATGGTTCACTGGTAGATATTGTTCTGTGGGTGCGGCGGGGGATACTGGGTCTGGTTCTGGGCCTGTGGCCAGGCGGACGGGGAAGGCTGCTGGCCGTAGGTGTACTGAGTCGACAGCTCGTAGTCGGGCTGTTTGTAGTGATTCTCGGCGGGTGGGTAGGGCGGCGGGTACATGTTGTATTGGCCGTAGTGTCCGTACGGGGCGGGGCCCTGGTTCTGGACGTGGCTGGGGTCCACCTGGCCGGCGGGGAGGTACGTGAGGCGGCCCTTGCGGAACCTGTGGTAAATGATGCCGGCGTAGATGAGCATGCCGAGGAAGGAGATGCTAAGAAGTCGTTAGTCCGGTTTGTGTCGAGGAGGATGTAAAGAGATGGGGAGGACGAAAGAGGGGGACTCACTAGACAATCACGCTGACGGCAACACCGGCCCCCAGCCGTCCCTGGCCGATGAAGCTCAGAATGAACAGCACGGTCCATATGGTGCACTGGATGACGTTGGTGATGAGGAAGAAGCGCGGGCTCAGGGTGCGGGTGGCGCGCTTGATGATGCTGATAATGTCGAGGACGAGGCAGAAGAGGACGATGACGAGGTTGACGGCGAAGACGGCGACGGCGGCGCCGTAGCTTATGCCCAGGTCGATCTCGCCCTCGATCTCGTCGCGGAGAGCGGCCAGGCCGGCGAGGGCAATGCCGAGGAGGACGGCGTTGATGCACATGACCAGGACGCGGACCACCCAGAAGGGGATCAGGATGCTTTTGCGGAACGGCGACGAGTGGCCGATGACATAGTGTTTTGGCGTCATTTTCTTTTCCCTTTCCCTTTATTTCTTCGTCTTGGTCTTCGGTCTCGTTCTCAAAAGCGGATTATTGTCCAGCGACTGTCGAGGGCGAGTCCGGTAAAGTGTCGCGGAGGGGTGAGGAGAGGGCGGACGAGAAGAGAGAACGATAGGAGGGAGGCAGGCAAAGGCGGGACAGTCACTGCATTTTGTTGATCCATCAAACGGGCGCCTAAAAACTCTTTGTACGAGCCGTCCAGGACAAGGGGTTCGGGTGATCCCCATTGCCATGGTGGGAAGAGGGGCCTGACCAATGAGGCCACTATCGTTGTGTATAGGGGGTGTTGGGGCCTGCTACGGTAAGCGCTGCTGTTTAACAGCCCTATGGTCGGGCAAACCCGCTAGCCTAAAGGAGCCACCGCCGTGTACTTAGTACGTTGTACAAGATTGTCTCATCCACCAGAGTACCTAGGTACATGGTTGTATGTACCACCTTGGGCGACCAACATAATAACCAAGACGGCGGTCCGTCCTAGGCCTACGAAGTACATTATTCGTATATTGATTCTTGCTGGTTATCTTCACTCTCGTGGTAAAGACTAAAGTGTATGGAAATCTCGAATAACACCGAGTCCAAGACTGAACGGACCCGATAGACTGCTACCCATTGATGGACCTGTGATACCGAAAGCCCGATCGGGCTAACCGAAATGAGTGTGAAATCCGTGGTCACAGGTTCGGTTCTGCTTGCAGTGGGAAACGCGAGAGAGCGAGGAGTGTAATCTGCAACGATTGAGAGGGGATTAATTTCCAGCATAGCCATGGAACGTCTGTAATCAGTATCTTCGGGATGGCAAGGCACAAACAGCACAGCCACATACACGTGTACATAGCGTCGACATTGCTTGGCCATCACAGCGACGATACCTGTGTGACTATCTGGGGTTGGGTGCTACAAGAACATAGTCGACTGTAAGTTCATATAACTATCCAAGAACATGGGCGATATTGGTTTCTTCTTGAAGCCCCATGAAGATTTCGCCATATATGTCCGGTCGCTGTCGTCCTGGCCATGGAATTGGCAAGTATGCGCTATGTCCAAACATCAACGTATCAATGCCCTCCGACGGCACAGCATTACCAAGTACTTCGTACGCAATTGAAGCCCGTTATCGGGCGAATGGTAGGCAGCCACTAACAATACAACTACGGTCCATGGTGTTTATAAGGTAATTACCTACTTATCAGGTACCGCTTGAAAGTCTTACATTTGTATGCCAGGTACTTGGACAGAACCTTTCCTCCGTTGCACGTGTCTTCGTAAGAGTACAACGTACGTACTGCCGTGGCGTCGTGGCTCGTGGCTCGTGGCTCGTGGCTCGAGTGGCCAGGCCGACGTAATGCGGTGGGGCGTGCGTAAAAAAACAGACCGCCAGGGTCCTGGTCCTGCCTGTGAACTCCCCTCCAGAAAGTCGTCGTCCTCAACACCGCGGTCAAATAAAATTACCCATCAAGCAGACGCACCGCTGATTATCACCAGCACCACTGCCTGTCTATCACCAAAACCCACGACGAGATAACCACCATTCATCACCCTTGCCGCTTCGCCGCTTTTCGTATTCCAACTCCCTTTGTGTCGCCAGCGCTGCCTCTCCTAATACACCCCCATAAAAGCCTCGATATCTGCTGCAACCATGGTTGCGGACACGGCCTACTATGACACGCTCGGCGTGCAACCGACCGCCACCGAGTTGGAAATCAAAAAGGCATACCGGAGAATGGCCATCATCCACCACCCAGGTTCGCCCATTCTTCTCTTCCCCCTTTCGAGATTTCGCACCTCCCCCCCGTCTCCTGAGCTGACTTCCGCCCGACAGACAAGAACCCGAATGACCCTACCGCCCACGAGAAATTCCAGGAAATCGGCGAGGCCTACCAGGTGCTCTCCGACAATGACCTCCGTGCCACGTACGACAAGTTCGGAAAGGACTATGCCAAGCCGTCCGAGGGCTTTGTCGATCCTGCCGAGTTCTTCAGCTCCATCTTTGGTGGCGACGCCTTTATCGACTGGATCGGCGAGATTAGTCTCATGAAGGACCTCACTGCCACCATGGAGATTACGACTCAAGAGATGGAGGAGCAAGAAAAGGAAAGGGAAGCTGCTGCTGCTGCTGCCGCTGACGAGGCTGGCCCCAGCACTGCGACGCCCGGCAAAGCTGCAGATGACACCGAATTCCCGGGAACAGAAGAAGCCATCAAGGAGAGCATGAAAGACGCGCCTTCGGCCGCTCCACCTCCCGCCGTCGTCGTCGAGGAAGACAAGTCATCTGCAACCCCCCCGACCGATCCCAACGCCCCGCCGCTACCACCGCGCACCCCCTCCCCCAGCCCTTCCGCCACCTCCGCCTCCCGCCGAACGCAGATTCCCATCCGGCCCGCGCTCATGGACCGACCGTCGGACGAAACCGTCGACGCCAGCGCCCCCGAGACGGAGGAATCACTACGCCGCAAGGAGCGCAGCAAAAAGGGCGGCCTGTCCCAGGAGCAGCGCGACCAGCTGGCGGCGCTCGAGAAGGAGAGGGCGCGCGTGCGGCAGGAGCGCGTCGACACGCTGTCCCGCAAGCTCGTCGACCGCGTCAGCGTGTGGACCGAGACGGACCGGGGCGCGGCGGTGACGACGTCGTTCCAGGAGAAGATGCGGCTGCACGTCGAGAACATGAAGATGGAGAGCTTCGGGCTCGACATATTGCACGCCATCGGCCACACCTACGTGAGCAAGGCGACGGCGCTGCTGCGGTCGCAAAAGTTCCTCGGGCTCGGCGGCTTCTTCTCCCGCGTCCGCGACAAGGGCACCCTCGTCAAGGAGACGTGGGGCACCATCAGCAGCGCCATCGAGGCCCAGCAGACCATCGAGGAGATGGCGCGCATGGAGGAGCAGGGCGGCGACGACTGGTCCGACGAGCGCAAGGCCGAGCTGGAGCGCCGCGTCACCGGCAAGATCCTCAACGCCGCCTGGCGCGGGAGCAAGTTTGAGATTCAGAGCGTCCTCCGCGAGGTCTGCGACCAGGTGCTGTACGATAAGAAGGTGCCCCTGGCCAAGCGGCTGCAGAGGGCCGAGGCGCTTGTCATTATTGGCGAGATTTTCCTCAAGGTATTTTCCTTTCCTTTTTTTTTTCTTTTTTTTTTCTTTTGTTCGCTCCTCTCTTAACACGCGTTCACAGGCCCAACGATCCCCCGAAGAAGAAGGAGACTACCTCGTCTTCGAACAACTCGTCGCCGATGCCGCCATCAAGAAGGAAAAGGACACCAAGAAACGTAGCAAGCGGAGCGCCTTTGGCTCCTCCCACCACGACGCCGCCGCCGAGACAGCGGCCAATGCACCCAACGTGCCTCCCAATGCGTAGTGGTCCGTGGATTGAGCGTGATGCGAGGTAGTGAGGCAGTGAGGCGGAGTGATATAGTTGAAAGCGGCCGACATGCGCTGGAGTGAGCGGGAGATGCCTACTTGGAGGGAGATACGGCGATGATTCGGGCGAGCATCCAAGTTTTTGCTGGCTTGTTTTCCCCAGATAATACCATTGACTTTTACTACTACCCAACTTGAGACATTTTGTTTCTTTTCCGATTGGACTGCAGGTTTCTCTTTTGCCAAGTCATTTCTATCAGGTCGTGCGACGATGTAATAGTGAGCGCTCCACCTCCATCGGTGTAATGCATGTCGACAGCCATGCACAACCTCATCCCACGGCGCTTCACACACCATATTCCGATACCATAGAACCATGGATGGACGTCATACTGATTTATTTCTTCGTTTCCGCCTTCGTTCAGCGGTCCCAAGTATATGTAGTGCTCGGTTGATGGGGTATCTAATGGTACAGACAAGATGTGCCCAGTCCAGAAACAAGTTCGTAACAAAGGAAAGAAAAGAAAAAAGTAAGAAAATAAAAGGGCGAATGTGGTCGGACGGTGGTCGTGGGTGGCGGTTGGTGTGCATGTTGGCACTACTGAACAATCCAAGGAAAAAGAAAAGAGAGCGATAGAAAGCCCGCCAACGCCGTTTCCGAGGGAATCTACCCCTAGATTGCCTTTGCCTTTGCCCTCCTGAGATGAAGAAAAAAGTGTCCCGTAGAGTGGTGAGTGAGCGTGTTTTATGCGTCGTCGAAGCCTGCCGCGACGCTGAGGTCAAGAAGATGCAGTGATGTGTCCCCTGAATGTATAGGGGTGGGTATAGTGTAGTATGCGGAAAGAAATAAAAAGAGAGAGGGCGAGGGAGAGACAGAGAGGGCGAGAGACAGACAATCACCCCCCGTCAACAGGGAGCTCAATACCGCTATCCCTGTCTTGCGGATCCTTCCCCCACGGCGGTGTTAGTTTCCCGTCCTTCATCTTATCTGGCGCGCTGCCATCGTCACTCGCGTCATGAACGAGCGCCTTGCCCTCCTGCAAAGTCTCGTCCCCCTCCCGCTCCAACCCGTCCCCGTCTGGACCATCGTCCTTGACGAGGTCGTTCTCGTCGTCGTCGTATTGCGGCGCAAGCACCCGAGGCGGCAGGTCGACGTCGCTCACACGGACGCTGTACTCGAGGGCCTTCCTGCCGTCCTTGATGAGCTCCTCCGTCCAGCGGAGGCAGCGCCGTATGCTCTGGTTGATCTTTTGGCTGTCGACCAGCAGCTCGCGGTGCTTGGTCAGGTCGAGCTCCAGGCGGCGTTCGTCGCGCTTGCGGCGGCGGTCGACCTTGAGGGTCTGTCCCGAGGCGGATTCCGTGTCGGAGGGATCCGTGTCGTACAATGAGTCCATGTCGTCCTCTTCCTCGTCGTCTTCCCCCTCGTACTCGTCTTCGTCCTCCTCGCTTAGATCGGAGAGATCCAGGCCGGGTTCCGCGCCGGGACCGGTGCTGGCCATGGTCGAGTCGGATGGGATGCGGCTGGAGGCGATGGAGGCGAGGGAGGAGATGCGGCCGGCGCGGGAGAGGCGACGGTACCGCCGCAGCTCGGCCGTCTGCTTGCGGAGCTGGCGTTCGAGCGACCGGTTGATGGCCTCGAGGGAGGCGTTGGTGATTTCCAAGTCTTGGACTTTCCGCTCGCGGCGCGCGTTGGCGACGAGGCCGCTGAGAGGGTCGGCGGCCGAGTGGGTGGATCTGGTCGGGCTTTGCAATTCGCTTTGCGCTTTGGACTCGTCCGACTCGGCAAAGTCTTCGGCGGCCTGAATGATGGAGGCCATGGTCATGGCTGGGTTGGGAGGCGGCAGGGTGGCTGGGGACGACGCCCCGGATGAGGCCTGCGACATCTGGGAGGCCATAAACTGGGACATGATCATGGCGTCGCCGGAGCCGATGCTACCGTTACGGGAATGGTTGCCGGGTTGGGGGGACGCTTCGGTGCTGAGACGCGGTTTGGCAGCTGACGTGGGGGCTAGTGGAGGGGGGCTGGCGACGAGCTGCGAGTGCGGACGGCTCTGCGAGGTCGGGCCGGCGGCTATAGAGGGAGCCTTGGATGGCGGCTGTTGGACTTGTTTGACGGGCGACACCGGTCGCGCCAAGGAGTATCCTGTACCTACTGTGCTTGCGGGGTTTCGGAGGGTAGGGAGCTTGGAAGTCGAAGAAGAAACAGCGGAGCCGGCGGATGAGCCGGGTCGGAAGGCAGGTTGTAGATCGGGTGCACCATTTGCGTAGAAGAACTTGGTGGCAGGTTGTTGGTCCTGGGCAGCGTGGATGGGAGCATAGGTCGGGGCGGAGACGGGGGGAGAGGTTGGTCGGTTTCGTTGGACGGCGCTCCCTTTTGCGTAGAGAAAGGTAGAGCCCCTCTGTTGTGGAGCGGCAGGTTTGGACATGGCAAGGGGGTGCTGAGAGCCCTTGGCGTCGCTGGCGTAGAAGAACTTGTTCTTGTTATGGTTGGTGGTATCGTTGGCAGTACGATGATCAGCGGGGGAGCTGAAGGTGACGAATTGCCTCTTTAGATTTTGTTGTGGTTGCTGATGTGCTTGCTGATGTGGTTGCTGATGTGATGGATGTGATTGTTGTGGTGGTTGTGGTTGTTCGGCATCCCCTCCCGGCCTTCCACTACTTGCGTCCCAGTCAACGAGGCGGTCATGCGTCGGCGTGCCGGTCGGGGTGCTATTAGCACTATCGACGCGGCTCTGGCGAGAACCGGATCGTGGCGTGACATTGCTGCTGAGGAAGGCGGACACGGGACTGGCGTATTCGTCCTTGGAGGCGGCCGAGCCGGGCGGCTGAGGGGGTGCATTTTCGTTGCGGCGACGAGCGAGCGGGGTGACGGCGGGCTGGTGTCCCGGAGTCTGCACCTTGGAGGCGATCTTGGGAGTCAGGGGCGTACGGCCGAGGGCCTTGGCGGCTGATGCGCTGAGGACGGGCTGTCGAGGAGCGGCGGGCGCGCCCCTATCGTGGGGCGGGGGCATGGTAGGGGCGGCGCTGGGTCTTGGGCCAGCGACGACGGACGAAGGGCGAGGGTGGGTGAGGCTCAGGACATTGTGATGGCGAGATTGGAGCGGCGCGCGGGCGGACGGCGTCGTCGGCTTTTGTTTTGGTGGTTGATGTCTTTGTTGTTGTTGTTTTGGCGGGTTGTGGGGGTGATCAATCAGGGGTGTGGTAATGGCCGAGGAACTCCGGACGATTGTCGTGGAAGTAGGTTTTCGAAAGGAGACGGTGCAGCGTGTCGAAGTCGTAGTGGTCGACGGGCGGGATTGGCGGCGGGACGATTGTGTCGAGGAAATGGTGATGTTGGTGGTGAGGTTGGTGTTGGTGTTGTCACCGGTCGTCGACGTGGTGAGGAATGACATTTTTGACTTGTTGATCCCGTGCCCGGGGAGACGCCTCCATTTGACCAAGTTGGTACCACCTGGGAAGTACTGCTTGTGTCTGTGTGGCGGAAGAGTACATTCTATAATGGTATTAGTACGTACTCTTCAGTAACGCTTCGCCTGATCCACTTATGGTACTCCGTAGATAGGTACATACGTACAACGTACAGTTGTCCTTACGGACTTGATCCGCGTACTGAGTACCTGAGCAGTTAAAGATGTGTATTTTCTCGTCTAGAGAGATGGATATAGTGGAAACTTGTAAAAGAAACCGGGAGGTCAGTTCGTATAAAGACAGATAACGGTTGGCACGAGAGAGAGGAATTCTTTACCTCGCAGAAAGTACTGAAATAAAATAAAACAAGACAAAACAAAACAACAAAAATTCCAGCGAAAACGGAGTAGTGGGGTACACTCAGAGTACATCTCATTTCAATGCCATTTATGTCTTCATGCACTTTCTGCACAACAGCGGATCCTCAGACTCTTTCCCGAAGCCGCTGAAGAAAGGTTACAAAGTAACGCATGATTCAACTCGAAGACTATGGCCGTGATAATCAGCCACACCATTCTTAATATCAAGCCTGAATAATATACGTTGTAGGTGTACTGAATTCGTCTTGTGATAATCTTGCCGACTCACTCGAGATAGGTACTTAGGTCCTTATACTGGACGTAACCTTGGCACTAATTTCATTAAATTCGACTTGTACCTTAGCCACCCGCGGCCCACATTCTTCGGCTGCACTGAGAGGTACTTCACAGTGTACTTCCACGTACGTTGTAGTCCCACAATTCCGTCGGCTCCGATCCCCGGCTGCCCCTCCACCAACCTTCAAGAGTACGTACCGTGAGATCTAAAGAATTGCCATTTTCCCTTCAACACCCAAACACCCGCATTCGACACCACGCATCCCGCCCGTCGTTCATCGCCAAAACCACCTCTTGCCCACGATGGGCTACGTCGGCGTCTCCCTCATAGTCGCCTCTGTCGTCTGGGTCCTCGTCGCCCCACCACCATGGCTTCATCCCTACCTGCCGACCTTTCTCCTCCCGACCCGTCGCGAGCCACCCGCGCTTCTTCTGCCCTCCAAAGGCTCGTCACCTCCTCCAGACACCGCTGCACAAAGTCACGACGTTACGGCCGAGACGAATAATGAAGGAGGACATGTCGCTTCAGCAGACTCGGAAACCCCAAGGATACAGGTGGAAAAGGAATCACCAGGACCTCCGGGCGCCGACCTCTCACCCGCATCCGCGCCCCATGTCAAAGCTGCCAAAGATCGCGCGGCCATGCCTCCACCTCCAGTCATCCGAACATCCAACGCCGTACCTACTCTCCAGTCTCCTCCCCAGCTTACCGAGCCCGAAGACGAACAGACGACGCCCAAGGCCGTCGCCACCACCCCCAACACCTCCGTCCCGTCCTTCTCCCTCTCCGACGAGTCGACTCTCGCACAACCAGCCGAACCTCCTTCCATTACAACGCCATCCTCCTCCCCAGCATCCTCCATGATGCCTCCGCCACCGCTCCCAATAAAAGTCGCCAGCGCCTCAGCACCCCGCCCGTCCTTCCCCATGGCGGGTTCTCCCCAAGTAGCCCGCGCACCAGGCGCAGCGCCGCCCCGCCTTCAACCAATGACCCCTTCCTCCGTTCCCTCCTCCGTCTTCCCCCGCCCCAACTCGCAGCAAATCGCCCGCGGTCCCGCCCCGAACCGCATCCCCCCCGGCGCCGCAGCAAGGACCGGTCCCTCCTCTTCCTCGTCGTCCTCCCTCGCCCCTCCGCCGACCCATAACCAACCCCCCCAGAAACCCTCCCGCAAGGTCCTCCTCCCACCAGGCCACTCCCCCCTCGACTGGGCCCGCATATCCGGTCCCACCGCCGACCTCCGGAACTTGCCCCCCGACACGCCCTACCTCAAGGTCACGCCTTCCATGCTCAAGCGCCAGTCCGGCCGCAGGGGCACCGACGCCTGGACGGCCTTTGGCGGCCGCGTCTACAACATCTCCCCTTATGCGGATTACCATCCTGGCGGTCGGGGGGAGCTGCTGCGCTGCGCTGGCAAGGACGGGACGAGGCTGTTTGCCGAGGTGCATCCCTGGGTGAACTACGAGACGATGCTTTCTGCCTGTCTTGTTGGCGTCCTGGTGCCCGAGGAGGAGGGGGCCAGGGAGAGTGAGATGGATGAGATGGATTGAGCGTGGTTGAATGTCGCTGGTCATCTTTACGAGCTTGGTTGTCAGCATGCTGCAGTGTGGTCCGTGTCGTTTCGACCAGTATAGAAGGGAGACGGAGAACGTGCCGTGGACGTGGATAGAAGAAATTCATTAGACAGATACCCTTTTTCAGTTGTCGCTGAATCCCGTCCGTCATCATGCCCAAGATCAAAAAGAATTAAATGAAGAAAGAAGGGAAAGGCAAAAGGGAGCACACTACAATGCTACAAAATACACCAGGTATTCAGAACAAGTCTACCGCCGTCTCCCAAATTTGAACTGAAGCTCATCATCGCTCTCGTCGCTGTCCTGCACCTCCGCTATCCTTCTCGTCGCCCGCGGCTTCTTGGCCGCCGGTTCCCTCGCTGGAGGGGGTGCCGACCTCTTCCCCGACCCCACCGACCTCTGCGAAACCTGCGCCTGCGCCTGGCTCCTGGTAGCGGATCGCGTGCCGGACCGCGTGCTCTGCGTTGCCTGCGACGCCATGGTCCGGGACGACGCTGCGGTGATGGACTGCGGAGGAGGCAGCAGCGTCGAATCATCATCCGCGTCCCTCCCCGCCAACGTTTGTTCCTCTCCGTCCTCCCCACTGCTATCATCCGTTAGGACGATCCGCTGCGTCGTCCTGGCGGACTTCTTCGGCAAAGACGCCGACGGGGCCGAATTCTGCATTCCACTCCCCTGCTGCGTCTCGTTCTGGCGCTTGTCCCCGTCGTCCTCCAACCAGTAATCGTCCCCGATGCCGTAATCTTTCCTCTTCACCTCCGTCAACGGGATGATGACCTTCATCGGCGGCCGTCCCGTTGTGGCCCCCCGCTGCCGGAACCGCTTAAAGTTCTTGCGTCCGTTCCACTGCGGATCCCACCGCCCCTCCGCGATATCCCGGTCGCGTGAGCGCTGGCCGGCGCCAGCTTCTGTGGGCCGCCGGACCTTGATTTCCTCTACTATGTGGAGGCGGCGGATGGCGTTGAGGTCAATGTCCGACGGCAGCGTGGCGAGGTCTTCCTGCTCGGCCTTGGCTGCGGCTTCCAGCGCCTCGCGCTGCTTTCGCGCTTCTTCGAGCACGTCGAGCTCCTTTTTCGGCTTCTTCAACGGCGCTTTCGGCTCTTTCGGCCTGGCTTCAGCTTCCTGGTCGTCTGTGGGGAGGGGAGACGGCCGGCTAGGGACGGGGTCTTCGCCGGCTTCGATCCGGCGACGTTTCACCGCATCTGCTGTGGGGAACATGCCCCCGAGAACGTCATCGACGTTCCGCTTGCGAAGGGGTCTTGTGGTTGTCGCACCAGATTCGGGGACTTCCGCGGATGATGGTTCCGGCTCTTGTGAAACGAACAAGCCGTGAGTCTCCTCTTGGGTATTGGGCGGGTTTTCGGCCGGAACGTCTGGCGCGGTATTTTCTTTTTCGGCGTCGTCATCGTCTTCGTCCTCGTCTTGGCTCGCGAACCCAGCGAATCGGCGTGTCGGTGCTCTCCTAACCCGGCTGCGTCTTGGTACTGGTACCGACGAACCTGCGCTGCGATTCTGAGATGTTTCTTGCGGAGTACCAGGCTGATCGACTTCCATTGCCTCCCCGTCAGTTGCTGTGACTTGCTGTCCGGCTGGGGCGACGGGGGTATCCTGGGGAGTGGCAACTTCGAGTGGTCGCCGTAGGATGCTCGCATCCTTAATCAAGATGGCCTCGAGAAACTCCTTCTGCTCTATTGGCCGGTGGTCCAGACGCAACGAGACCTGGGTGAAGAAATCGGCGTACCAGTCCATGTGGTCGCCCTTGCTGGGCGTGTAGCGTACGACGACCACGCCCCGGCCCTCGCTTCCATCCTCGAACGAACCGAGCCCCTTCTCGCCTGCTTCTGTCTTGACAAATCGAATAAAGTCGTCTACGGGCGTCTCCCCTGGGCTGACCTCCATGAAGAGAGCCTTGCCCTTGCCGTTGGTGATGGGGGCCAGGAGGTTATCGAACTGTGTTCTGTCGTAGAATATAAAGGTGTAGCCCTCGAACACGTCTTGACGGCCGGCATCGGGGGCGTAGGCGTCTGTCGGTCTCTCCACAGGTTCGCCTCCGCGCGGAGGCAGATATTCAAGGGGGTTTGGCCAGTTTCCGTCAAAGTCTTGCTCCAAGGGAGACGGAGAAGAAGGCTCGCCGTCTCCCGGCCGTTGGGTAGCCTCAATGATGGCATCTACAAAGGCGTCCGTGACGATGCACCTGCCATTGATGAGAGCTTGGAGGCCTTTCGGGGTGTTGCGTTTCTTGGACACGACGTGGGTCGTATGGCGGATATTGTATTCGAGTGATATTTTGATGTCCAGCTGTTCGAGTGAGTCGCGCAACCGGCTAAAGGGGTCGGCTTGAAGCTCGCGGCTCGTGAAACTGAAAGCCAAGGCGACAGGATGCCATGATAGCCTTGGGGCGTGTCAGCGCGGGCCGTTCGATGGGCGCAGCGGAGCAAATGGCAAAGACGATGGTCCAATGTACCTGAATATGTCTGGACACGATCCCAGTTTGATCTCGGCGCTTGGTTGTGTGAGGGTATACGTTTCGCCTTTGAACTTTTTCCCGTTCACGGTGGTCCCGGTTTTGGTCGACAGGTCTTCGATGGTGACGTCGGATCGTGTCGATAGGTCTTGCTGCCCAATCTATCAGCCGGAACCACATAAAAGAGAAAGATACCTGTGAAGACGTACACTGTTCCCTTGCGGCACACTATCAACGCGAATCGTCATGTGCTTCCGCGAGATGGTCTTGTGGGAGATGACATGTTGGCCGGCTGGCAAATAGTTAGTCTGGCTCCGGGACGTTGCGGATTGAGGTGCATGGGAAGGCTCTGCGTACGTTCCGAGGTAGTTCGTCCGAAGAGGTAGAGCTGGCCAGGCCGGAGCCATAGCCGCCGGCCTATGTTGTTGGACGACGCGTTAGCATGTTCGAGGAGGAAGATGAACGTTGATAATAGCTGTACGAAGTATGAATGACGCACCTCCAAAGACATCGCCTTCTTGCTCCAGCAACCACATCTACCCAAGACGTCTTTCGGAGCAAAACGACAAATGGCCAAAATTGTAGCGTGGTTAGGGGCGTTATGACGGCATTCGGTTTGCGATGGAATGATGGTACAGATGCTCCAGGCGAGTTGTGTAACTGGAGATAATATGTGGGGTTGTCAAGGCGTCGCGATAACATTGACGCGTGTTCACGTGACTAGAATCGGCATGACCCAAGCTCAACAGTCCAAGAGCGAAATTATGAAAAAAGACTTGAGAGTTACATCGTAGAAGACATGGAAACGAAACGAAAATTATATTTCGATTTGTACCTAAGATATGGCTCTTATTACCTATAAGCCTTAGTCTTCAGATGCAACATCTCCATAGGCACGCCGCACGACGGTCGCCCTCCTAGCTCTTCGCTGCCTTTTTCTGCGAAGAAGGTCCGCCACCAGCACCGATACTGGCACCGTCGGTAATGATGATACCTAGTATCCAGCAGTTGACGAGGAAAAACCCAACGTTGGAGGCCCATAACCCTGGAAAGAAGGTGTTGCCGCCCATGAACTCGAGCTGAAATCCCTGCTGCAGCCACGCCCCCTGGGATGCAACCCAGAGGACCAATGCAGATACGCCCAGCTTTGGGCTGCTAAGGAACGACGAGTTTGGAAGATACAGGGGGAGGAAGATCATGTACCAGAGGAAATACTGAATGGTTTGTCAGTTGGCAAAAGGCAAAAGGGACAGGAGGCAAAGAGGGACTGGAAACTAGCATACCTGGCTGGTGCAAACCTTGTTGAAAGTGACAAATGCAAACGTTTGGGCCATCATGGAGGTAGCGAGGTCTTTCTTGGCGAGGACGAGGGGGATGAGAACCGTGGAAAGGAGGATCTGCGGAAGAAACGCCACCGACTCGGTCTGAAACGAGGACGTAGAGGGCACTGCCGAGGTGAGATAAAGCAAGATGTTGTAAACGCTGAAATTATGCCGGTGGTCGATCCTGGTGACGTGGTGGAAGAACGTATGAACCAGGAAGGGCGTGCCGTATCTGTAAACAGGGTCAGTATCAACATGACCGAGAAGAAAAGACGGGGAGAGGGTGAGTTCGAGGGGTTGTTCTGTCATACATGGTATACATGAGAACATTAAGGCCCATGAAAGTAATCAAACTGATCAGGGCCAACTTGATCCGCTCGGGGCTCAGAAACCCACAAACATGGTCGAGGAAGGACGGGGTTGGTGGCGGCGGCCGTTTCGACAAAGCCCTGGCCGGCGGTTTCGTACGACCGATGCTCTCATCGTCCATCCACCATACGATGGCCGGAGCGTAGATGAAAGGGTAAATCTTAAAATGAACGCCAAATCCAAGCAAAACACCGGCCAGAGCCACACGGCGTTCGAGGACAGCCCACAACAGCGCCGTGACAAGGACGCCCAACAAGCCCTCGGAGCTGCCGCGGGTGCTGATGGTGGCGACCATGGGGTTAAGGAGCCAGATGCTGGCGAAGCGGAGGGCGCGGGGCGAGTCCATGCCGGCGTGGCGCCGCAGGATGCGGATGAGGAACCAGCCTGCCAGCAGGTCGGCGGCGGCGAAGACGACCTTGCCGAGGGCGAACCAGAGCCAGGCCGGGCGGAGGGTCTCGCTCCAGGCGGTGGGGAGGAGGAGCCATGCCAGGAGAGGGGTGTAGCGGTACGTCTCGCGGTCGTAGGGCGAGGCGCCGCGGTGGGTGAAGCGGGCGGCGTCGGTGAAGACGAGGTAGTCGATGTCGGTGTACTTGAACGGGGAATTGGCGTCCTGCCACAGGCCGTAGAGGAGGAAGATGGCGCGGAGGAGGGCCGAGACGGTAAACAGGGGGCCGGGCCTGAAGAGACGAGAGAGCAGGGGGGATGTCGCCATGGTGAGAAAGGGCCGACCAAGGGATTGAGGTGAGAGATGGGAGGTGGCCGACTGTGATTCGTGTGGGGGTTACTGATCTGGTCGTGAAGACATTCTTCGATGAGATGGTCGAGTTGAGAACCCTCTCTGCAAGCCTGGGAATTCAATCTGTCCTTGAGAAAGGTGATGTCGTGGTGAAGCTGATATCAGTTCTGTTTCTCGCTAAAGGTTCAGGGGATTCAGCTGCTGACTAAGAAAGCAGGCTGAGGCGGCGCAGGTACTTCCAAGTTACGGCAGGCGCGCAATGTTGTGATGTACCGTACTGTACGAAAAGTACGTACACATGACAGTGATGTTTGCATCTTGACTTCATCACTCACACATCAACACACATGACCTGATCATGTCCAAACGAGATCGCGACGGAAACATGCGCCCCAAGGACAGCGGCAAGGCGGCGCCGGCTGTAGCCCAGTCGCGCTTTGGGCCGATGTTCTCTCAATTCCGCGATGAGCTAGACGAGCACCACGACCGGCGAGAGCGCATCATCAAGGCCTCAAGGGACGTCACCGCCCTGAGCAAGAAGATGTGAGGAATGAGAATATCTTATTTCGTTTTTTCATGGCAAATAACGTTTTCAGCTGACATGAACCATAGAATCTTCTCCTGTCAGAGGTATTTGTTGCCTTTCACCTGACATTGGGCTCGCTAACGTGTTTGTCGCAAAAGAGTAAACAAGCTCGGCCCCCTCCCCCAGCGCACCCAGGAGGACATTGACAGCCGCATGGCCGAGATCAAGACCCATCTCACGTCCATCGAAGCCGACCTCGCCTCCCTCAACCGCTACCGGTACGCCTATTCCCTCCGCTGCCTAGAGGAGCTTGTCGAGGCCCTCGTCTTCGCCCACTACCTCCGCACCCAGACGCTCCTCAGCCCGGAAGCCGTGGAAGCCGCCGTCCCGGCCTCCATCGCCCTGACCGAGTACGACTACATGTACGGCGTCTTTGACCTGTTTGGCGAGATGATGCGCTTCGCCACCGTTACCGCCGCACAGACCGGTCGTCTTGTCGGCGGCGACGTGGGTGGCGACGGCGCGGGCCAGGACGAGGGTGGTGGCAGGCGGAGACACATTCTCACCGACTTTCACGAGCTCAGTACCGCGTTCGAACTCTTGCCCGAGATTCACGACCGTACGTTCCGGTTCAAGATGGAGGCGATGCGCACTTCGGTGCGCAAGGTTGAGAAGCTGGGGTATGGGATTGCCATCCGCGGCTCCGAGAGGCCCAAGGGCTGGTTGCCAGATTTCAAGGATGACCATGAGCCCGGTGGTGATGAGTGAGTGAGAAAAGGGCCATGAGCGTCAGATGTCAGAGTCTGGGGTCTTTGAGGTTCAATTCATGGAATGCTGGGAATGTTTACCTCTCCTGCTGGGATCACTGAAGCACATGTACCAATGTTTGTCTTTCGGATTGTCCTGTCACAGGAGTGAGAGCAGCAAACTCCCAAGGAGTACAATCAGTTTCCCTGGCTCTGAGGTCTACTGTTTTCATTGCGATGCTATTGCGGCATGTTGACCCAGGTTGCGCTAGAGGCAAATGAACGCATACAACCAAACATATCGTCCTGAGACTCCCGAGATGTGTATATATATCGGTGAAATCCTGCCATCATCCTCACTTTCCCCTGGCACAACATCCCAGCGTGCCCTTATGATCTATATACTATCTATATTAAGCTAAGATGCAAGTCTAAACCCTGCGAAACTCTTATAACTCCGTGTATGGACATGGAATTCAGCGCTTCACTTAGACACACAAAAATATTTAAACTAATATACCTGAATCATCAATGCGGCCAGTGCCGCCAGTGCCGACAATATCGCCAATGCCGCCAATGATGGTGATGCTGCCAGTGCCAACAGCCCAAGGTCGCAATGCCACCAAGTATACCGGGAGTCCCTCTGGACATCTGGTAGAGAGCCACACGCCGGCCTATTACCCGCCAACTCACAAATTCTCCGCCAGATTCATTGCCCCTGAGCCTAAATCTATAGAGCTTAATGGGAAGGTCAGTGATCACTTGGCCCCTAGCGTAAGTAGTTCCCCCATCATCAACCAACAGATCTACCAGTGTACAAGACGTTAATCACAAGCTGCTCAGGGACATCACCGAACGTATACCTTCAGCTATACTAAGTCTGTCTTATTTGTTGGTTTATAGAGCGCTGGCTTAATCATATTATGCATGTAAGTGGCTTCCCCCTGAAGCCAGAAGGCAGGCAGAAGCCGACCAACGGTTGCCAATCGATACACTGGGTCAATCCGTCAGTTCAAACGTTGCCTTGACGTCGTGGAGAACGGCGCGATTCCAACCAACGTATGATGGTCGGAATGGAAAACAGGAGGCTGACGCGTGGGATAGAATATTATATCCGACAACACCACACCACCAGTCCACCAAGCTACTAACAACTTGTGGGTGGCATGGCCTCGTATGAATAACAGTAGGGCGTAGAATGAACAGCATGCTGACTTTTTCGAGTGCTTCAGTACCAAGGCGCCCAACGAGACCACGATCCCTCACGGAATCGAACACCGCTGACGGCGCTTCCTTTGATCGAGCGTGTCTTGGGTTCATATCGAGAGAGTGCCCCGGCCGAGTTTTCTCGTATACTAGGAACCTTATCCCCTAAATCTGATCCACAGGTAAAGCTCGACCGTCGACGGAGAGCATGGTTAGAAACAAGAACAACATAGTAGAAAACAATAACCAGTAGAGTCCAGAACGACAGGCGAGACTCGGGACATACAGATTACAGTGTCCGGTCAGAAAACCTACCACGGCCAGATATCACTCTACACTATGGAGTGAGTACAGTATTCAGCTTACTATCTTCCCTCACATTCGGATGCCTATCTGAGGTTTGAAGTCTCGGGCTTCCCTCTCTTCTTTCACTCCCTCTTCTCTCTTATCTCTCTTTTATCTCCCGCTTTACACGCTACCAGAGAGCTTCTTATTCCTATTCAGGCCAAAGGGCCAAAACCACCTCTCTCCAATATACTATAGACGATATGCCTTCTTCCCTAGACTCTTCTCATCTCCTTATTTAGATTTCACCAACGTTCGGTCAGAATATTGTACGCTACCTACCAATAGATGTAATATCTCTGTTCTTCCTGTCGAGAGAGCCAAGGCAGCTCTTAAGCTCACCCGAGTTCTCTTAGACCCGATTGCAACGGGCCTCCTTGGACCTTAGCGCCGGGCACGATGCGGCTGTCCAGATCCTCAAGGCTCGAGTTCCTGAGGGCGAGCATAAATATTATTAAAAAGATATATATGGCGGCACACCGTATGCAGAGCCTAGTCAATAGACGGTATTTCACTTTAAGCGGGCACCATGGACATGTCGGACACGCAGCACGGTAAGCGGATCGTGCAGATATTAACACAACACAACTGTCTGAATAACAGATGTAACGTTCACAGTGCGCTCCTCCTGTTTACTCTACGTCCTTCCCTGCTTCGTGTATTGTGACTCAAACTCTCCAGTTCACTAGTCAAATTACCAAGTCCATTCTCCGTTTAGCTGGAACGCGATCTCGCGAAAGTCTTACAGGAGCGAGCATCGGTCTGGGAGCCGATGAGTATCAGCTAGTTGGGAGTGGCATGGGAGCTCGGCGCAACACCTGCACCATTCCTCCTACTCCATTTACTCAGTCGCAAGGGGCTATCAAGCAGCATCATGGCCGAAAAATCGATTCAAACAAACAATACTCTAGAGCTAACATCACTACAGCGAGCCATGGCCGCCACTGAGAAATTGAGAATCAGAGATAACATGCTCCGATATTATATCAACATTTACATCACTTGGACCCGTTCTATCCAACTGAAGCCCTGAAGATACCCAAAAGAAAGAATAGACTCTATCCGGTTTTACGTGGACGAAAGAAACCATGGTTATACTCGCAGCAGAGTTTGTCTGAGCAATTATCAACACGATCCCACGCTGCCTGGAAATTTCAAATATCCCGCCGCTTCATCCATAGTGAGGACCACTTTTGGCCTCAAAGCCAAGTTCACGTAGCATCTCAACTGATGGCCCAATCTCCCGGATATACGGCAGACTACGGATACTGCCTAGACCACCACCAGTATATAGAGCCAACATGAGCAGCGCAATATATCCTCCACGTACCGCCAACCCAGGCAACGTATCCAACAGGCTGCGGTGATCTCGGACGCGCCTGGACAAGCAGCAGAACACAATATACAACATATAGAAGGACAGTCTCTAAGCCATGCTACAGACGGCCTTAGACAAGGCCTTTGCAAGTGACTATGATTAAGCCGGCGAGGTGGATAGCAATCGCGGACTGTGAACAGGTTTGAGACAGAAAGAAAAATTTCCAAATTCCAACTTCCACGCGCAAAGAGAAAACAGCGAGACATGCAAACTTGGGGCAAATAAGGACTCAGAGTCGTAAATCAGATCCAGGTCTCAGATTTGGTGAGCCTTGCACCGTGGCTCGGTTGTTTAACTGCCTGTATTTATCAGTAGAGCACGCCATGGGAAGTAGTTCCCTGTACGCAAGTAGAGCAAAGTAAAGCAAAGCGGCAAGACCTTACACTCTACTCTACGCCCAGTCCTCTCTTCGGTCATCTCATGTAAAAGCCGACCCCAACCCATGACTGGGAATCTAGAAGAGGAGAAACAAGAAGTCAAGTAGTGGGTTGAGCTGGAAGCTTCCTTGGACGAAATGACCAAGCCGGTTTCAGCAAAGTAATAAGGGAGAAGAGGGGACTAGAATTCTTAACCAGAGACTATAAGGTTGCTATTAAAAAAGGAAACGTTATTGGAAGGCGGGAAGAGAACCCAGAAAGAGTTACGAAAGAGCTGTTGGACTGGAAGACTTTGTAGTGAAAAAGGGGTAATCAGGGGGAAAAGGGGTTAATATTGGCTCCACATATACGGACTATGGTTCAATAAAGTCAACAGTCCCGCCAGCTGCGGTTTCTTTTCCTTCTTCGTTTTCTTTTCTCTTTTTCTCATGGGTTTTCGCCAGCCTTACAACCCGGACGAACGGAGCAAAACGGTTTGGGACTGCGGAGCATAGTGGAGCGGACAAGTGGGAATAGCGTCGATTTCGCTGCTCGCCAACTCCATTCGCTGCCCGTTCCGCATTACATTAAACTCAACGAACTTCAATGAAACCATGACCCTTGGAACTGTAGTACAATGCGGCCCGAGCCTTGTATCGACTTCTGCCAAGAACCGCATCCGCCGACGCTAGAGAAGATCATGAACGAAGACTAAGGAGTCAGGACACCTTGCTTTCCTGACTTTGATACAGAATCATTGTGAGAACAGGAAATGCTAGTTCCAGTTCGGGGCGCAGAAACCAAGGGGCCGGCAATGTGACATCCATCATTCATCAAATCATCGCCGAGCTTCACGCTCATCACACGGTCCGCACCGTTCCACTCCACGCCATGCAAAGACACCAGACGTCAGCTCACTTCCTTGCCTCCTCCATACTTGCGCTCCCACTCGCTATTCACATCCTTATAGTCCCGGGGACCGTACGGGCTCCAAATCTCCGACCACGACCCGCCCTTCCGGTGCATCGGCAGCCCAAGATCGCTCAGAAGAAGATCGAGGTACGGGACAGCGTCGAAGATGAAATTGGGCGTCCTCTCCCCCCAGTCGACGGGGTAGCGCCACTTGCCGAACCGGTTATGCAACACCGCCTCGTACCGCAGCTTCGCCATGGCCGCCTCGTCGCCCACCGAAGCCGAAGGGTCCCGCGCGAGACGCCCGGTAAAGTACGCGCTGACCCAGAGACCCTGCAGGTGCGCCGTGATGACGTTGCTGAGGTTGCTCACCATGCCGACGAACGCAATGTCGCGGGTCTTGAGGAGCCGCTCCGACGCGGGGACGATGAAGTGGTACAGCATCCAGGGCGTGAGGGGCTTGTAGGGCGTCACTTCTTCGTTGGGCGCCGCGCTGATGCCCTTCTGGTCCGTCATGGGCACGTAGTTCTTGTTCCACACCGGCTGGTCCTTCAGCCGCGGGAAGAACCGCTTGATGTCCTCGTCTGCCTGGTCGATCAGGCACTGCTGGTTCGCCAGGTCCTCGGCCGGTGCGGCGGACGACGCGTCAGGGGCGTGGGGGACGCCCATCTCCTTGTCGATGCCCTCGGGGAGGAACTTGATGGGCGGGACGTGCTTCCAGCCCGTATGCGCCAGGAGCGCGTCCGACTCGAGCGCAGTGCCGTCGGCGAGGTGGACTTTGCCCGGGCTCAGGTGGTCAAGGTCGGCAATGTACACGTTTACGTTGTCACCCTTGACGAGCTCCCAGAAATCGGTCTCGTAGTTTAAGATGCTGAAGCTGGCCCCCACGAACATGGCGTTGAGCCAGGGCTTGAGCTTGGCCGTTTTCGGATGCGCATCCAGGTTGTTCAGGGACATGACGTCGCCGCCTAGGATGGACCAGAATGAATCCACGATGAAGCGACCGACGGCGGAGCCGTGCAGAAAGCGGCGAGCGCCCGTGTATCCGCCGGCCTGGCCCCATATACATGGGCTGAACCATGTGAGGAAACGGATGTCTATTCGCGGTTTGACAGTCAGTAAGTGCGCAGCCCGGAGAACGGCAAGCGGGTCGAAAAGAGGGAGCCCTCAGAAAATTCGCGCGGAACGAGTCAACATACTGGCAAGTTGCTCAATCCACTTCTTGAGTGGTGTGACGTAGGATGGTGAGATCCAACATGGTCCATGGCCGGATGCTACATGTCGTGTCATGCGTTATGTCAGCGTTGCGATGGTTCATGAGGACAAGATCTTTCCTTATTAGCTGCGACTCTCCCGAGTCTCGCAGAAAACGCACCTCGAATTACCCAATTCACCTTGACACCAGCTCTCGCATAGGCATAGACTGCATCGAAGGCGAGCTTGGTGCCTCCAAACACCGTCACCGTGTTGCCTGGTTTTATCGTGTCCTTGTTCTGCCGGAAGTGCTTCCCGTGGAAGATCTTACCGCCGAACGTCTCTTGTCCCTCAAAGTGCGGGAGGAACGCCTCGGACGTTAGGCCGGTGGCCACAATGAGCCGGCGGGCAAACACCTTGGTCTCCTCGGCGGGGTCCCCAGACACCACCGTCAGTATCCACCCGCCCTCGGCCGTCTCCTGGTGTTCGGCTACCGTGACTTTGGAGTTCAGCCGGATAAGGTCGGCGATGCCAAACTCGGCCGCGTAGGCCTTGAGGTATTTGTTGATGGTCTGCCCCGGTAGGTACTGGCCTGGCTTGATGTCGAAGGTCTCGGGGTCCATGGGGAAGTCCGGGAACTCGTAGGTGCCGAGGAGGTTGTTGCTCTTGACGTCTGGGTAGATGCGGTGCGTGGCCCATGTGCCACCCAGTTCGGCTTCAGACTCGAAGACAACCAGGGACTCGTCCGGATTGGTGCAGTGATACTGCTTGGCCGCGCCCAGACCGTACCATCCTGACGAGAATTTGTCATTAGTCGCTCTGATGTGGTTGTTTGTTCGATGGAAATAGTTGGTGGGGGTCTTTGTTATAACAATGCTAGGTCTCTCCACGAACAAGAGGCGACCGGACGAGATGCAAAGCGGATAGACACAGGCTGACCAGGTTTCACAAACTCACCTGCTCCAACGACAACGCAATCGAATCGCTCCATGGTCCAAAGGCTTCCCAGGGACTCTGGCCCGTCCTATCTTTCGTACGAATCCTCTTGGATCTCACTTTGAGAGTGTCTGGCGGGGTGAAATCATAGAAACCACTGAATCAGTGATCACCCCTTTTTCCTCGACGTGGGAAAGGGAAGAATAAAGGAGAAGCGCGAGAAAGGCATTTGCCCCGATAATGGCTCCATGCGACCAACAGATCGAGTATGCACGTTGTACGTGCGTCTAGTATCTCGGGGGAACGCCCCCCTGCCACCAATCTCGGCCAAGTTTCATCTTCTTCTTCCGTTGGACTCTTGCGAGGGGCCCTCAAAGTGTCCGTCTTCTGGTCATCAAGCGCCAACAGACCAATACACCTTCCGAACTGTCGGATCGCACCCATATTCGGTGGTTCGGCAGAGGCCCTGGCAAGGGGTTCACTGTTAGTCTAAGGGGCTTGCAGGGCAGAGTCACACTGTAGACAGGGGTAATCTTCTCAAGTTCCTCCTGCAGCTTATCTTCAGCGTTGGTGCGAGTCTGACAAAATGGCGCATGCCCCTGTCAATGTTGAATCGTTGATCGCAAGTTGCCGGGCGATTTTCGTTGATGTCTGACCGATTATGCATGCCAGCGGCGGCGGCGTCTCTCTTTTGTCATGTTGCACTGCAGCATTAGTGCAGCTGTTGGTCGCAATTGACAAGGGGGACCACCCTTTATGAGATAGGGATCCGTGTTCCCCGACTTGGCAGCGGAGGACTCGGGGGCGGATCCTTGGGTATAATTGAGGTTGTGTACCCAATATTTCCGAGTCCTCCTCGCCGCATATTGTCCGAGGACCGCAACAATCCTTTGTTTGTGTCCGGACGAAACCATCTGGGTTCTGGCCACTCCCAATGTCGATCTCGGCAGATTTGTTTTGACAGGTGGACAATTGCCGTGAAAATGTTGATAAGGGGAACGTCCATAATCTTGCCGCCGTTTCGGAGAGAGACGCACTCACTTGGTCTAGTCTCTCTTTCAGCTCGTGCTCTCTCGCGTCTTACTGCTGTGGACCTCGGGGCCCAAGACTGAAGACGCAGCTCTGATTAGTTTCGAATTTCCAAACGACGTTCTTTTCCTTCTCTTCCCTCTCCCTTCCCTCCTCTCCTTGCTTTTTCGCTTCGACTTTCTTGACACCGGGCCATTGCCTCGGGCTTTCAATTATAATGATTGGTGACTTACTTCCAAGACATTGAGAAACTGCACTTCTGCTGGCCCGGTTTTCGTGCTATCATGTCGTCCTCTTCTTTGCCGGCAGGGGACCCTGTCGCCGAGGCTGCAGCTGCGGCTGCGGCTGAAAAGGCGGCCCAGGAATTCTACCGGGAAGTCTGGATACTTCTCGGTGTGGCGTTCTTGGTTATAGTGCTGAGAACATACGCCCGGTATAGGGCTGTTGGATTCAGAAACTTCCAGCCGGATGACTATCTGGTGTGGCTTGCATTGGTCTGTGGTGACTCTCGACACCTTTTGTCTTGCCTAAACACCAATCCCAAGGCACTGATTCGCAGCTGTTGAGAACATGTTCAGGTTAATATGTTGTGGCGATGCAGACATTTTACGGCATTGAGAGTGGCCTCGCCTATTCCGTCGGTGCGTGGGCCAAGGGCTTGGCCAACAACGGCATGACGGACGAGGAACGGGCGGCTTTGTCGCCCGACGACCCTGAGTACCAGCTGAGGTGAGTGTCTTGTATTGACTTCCTGCGAGAGGAAGCACGAGCAGAATATCTAATGGCTGTTCAGGGTGATGGGCTCCATCATTCAGCTCTGCGGATGGTCATCTTACGCCATGGTGCTTTGGAGTCTCAAGTCTGCGCTGTTAGTGCTGTATATGCGACTGACGGTACGTTCGTATTAGCGGCCCTGAGAGACACGGAAGACCCTGGACAGGCTGAGAAGTCTGATGCTGACGAAACTGACTCTTCAGAACGGCCTCGCACGCAGCTACCTCATCCGCATATACATCGGCTTCGGAGTCGTCGTGAGTACGTGGATCATCGTCACGCTGAACCTTTTCCTTGCCTGTCGTCCTTTCCGCGGGATGTGGCAGATCCACCCAGACCCAGGAAGTACGTTGACCCTGACAATCTTTGATCCGCAAGACAATGCTTGGTTCAAGTGCTCACCACGGCTCTTTGGAGCTGCATTGCAGACGTCTGCCAACCTGCCGTATCGAATCAAGTTGTCTGGGGCTACTACATATTCAACGTCTTGACCGACTTGTACCTTCTCTCGATTCCCCTGCCCCTGCTCTGGGGAACGAGACTCAAGCCGTATAAAAAAGTGGGCATGATCATCCTGTTCGGCGGCGGCATTTTCGTCATTGTCTGTGCCACTCTGCGCTGCGTCTATATCGTCACCGTAAGTGTTTCGCAGCCAAATATCCCCAATGACGAACATGGGACCAAGTTTATTGGACCTGTATCCATGATTCCAGTGAGAAGGCGTTGGAGTGGGAGCAAGCCCTGCTGACGTGTTGTGGTAATCGCTTCAGGATCCCATTAACGGCGCCCAACTAGCGGGTTCCTGGGCTGTCCGCGAAACCTTCGTCGCCGTCGTCACCACAAACCTACCGGTCATATTCCCGCTGGTCAAGGGCTGGGTGACGCCCATGATCGGACCGCTGGTGAGCTCGGTGCGCTCAACCAAGAAACTTACCGACGGGACACCGAACGAGCTCCGCACCTTTGGCGGCGGCGGCGGCTCGGGGCCTAGCTGGCGCGGTCGCGGACCTCGGACGGCGAACCCCATCACCAACTTTACATTCACCGAGAGCGAGGAGCGTATGGTGGGGGATGCGAGGACGCAGGACGCCAATGCATGGACCCACGACGCACACGGAGACGCCGACACGTCCGGGTTGCGTAGCATCCAAAAGTCGGTCGAGGTGGCGGTCGTTCGAGAGCCGCGGACCAATGACGACGGCGAGTACGAGCCGCAACAACACCGACAGCACTCGAAGTTACCACAGAGGTCGCTTTCCCGAAGGCACCAGCATCAAAAGCAGCCTTGGGAGGGGGGAGAACACTCGGCCTTTGCCAGCGGGCCTGGGTGAGCGGACATGGTGGAGAGCGGAGCAGTGATGGGAGGCTGTGGAGAAAGAAAGAACAGGCACGAGAAAAAAAGAGGAAAGAGAAAAAAAGAAATATGGAGCCAGGACGGGAACTAAGCCCGAATAAGCTAACAGCTAAACAGCTCCCCATAACAGGTACAACGTTTCGCTTGGCGGAGCTAGTGTACGAATCCACTGTACCGTGACTCCACTGTAGCTTCCTTATCTTATCTTTCCAGGTAAAAATGGGGCTCAGGGTCTTGTTCGATGACGTAGCTAGAATTTCCTAATGGAAAACGGTATGGCTTGAACTGATAGTTCACCCTTATTCGTACACTAGATTGTACCTTGGCTACCTACCTAAGGTATAATATACAACGTATGTACCAGTAAAGGTACTTCGTAGTTTGGCTTCCTCGAGGTGGTCTGCTTGCAAATGATGCGCTGTGCCGATGGTCGCCATCTGATTCGACACCGAGAGTCCGAGACCATCCCCGAAACGTATCTGACGCATTGGAACGAGGGGAGTTGAAGCACCTGATCATCATCACCCGATCGACCCCATCCCATCCAAAGACTACTCAGTAAGTGTGTTCGTACTGCCGGCAAGATACTTAATGCCATCAGCTCCTCCGCCACATCCCCGCTTCTCTGCTTCTCTTTTCCCATCCATGATCCTTTACCATACGAAATACATCTATATGATACAAACATCACCAGCTTATCCCACCTTGGTCTAATCTATTTCTGCACAACAGCACGACCTCCCTAGAACCGACAGCCTGAACAATAGCACCCTTCATTTCAAAACTCTGATTCACACGCCAGTCAGGCCAACCGGAAAGAAATCATAGTAGTTACAAAGACGTACAGCACAAGCACAGGACGACAGCCATGGCCAGCGAATCCAATATTCCCCATGATAACGTCGACGAAGCGCCAATCTCACCCACCGACTCCAGCGCCCCGGCACGCAGGAACTCCATTGAGTATCATCTCCTCCACCGCCCAGCTCGAGAAGAGCTCATCCAAAGTGAGTTGTCGCGTCGCACAGACCTTGGTGTACCTGAGAAGACAGGGCAACGCCTAAAAAAAGAAAAGGAAAAAAAGGGGAAAGACGAATAGAACCATCATGATGCTCATATTGTCTAAATCACTAACAACTGTACGTACTTCACCGCCGTCTAGAGAATATTCTCCCGGAATCCGCAGCTGCACCATCTCTCCTAGCCCAGCAAAAGGACCTCGCCAAGCACATGCGTGCCGACTCCCTGAGCGACAAGATCTCCCATCGCCCACCTCCTGAGACTCTCCTCGAGAAGGGTGTTTTACACGAGGACCCGCGTAGTTTGGAAGAGAGCCATCAATAATCAGCTGTCTAGCGAACCACATAAGGGAAACCCGCCAGAAGATTCAGGAGAAAAACAGCAGGGCGATGGGCGGAGAATGTGTCCGAATATGCGACTGCTTCTAAATGGAACTGAACAACTGGCTGGATTGTATTTTGTATTCTGCTTCGAGGCGTGTCGATAACGATTGTCATGGGTTGCGTGTCCGACGATCTATTGAGCATGTAAGTCAGGATGCAGTACCGGAATGCAATGACTTTGTAGATTGAACGGTTGGTCGGTGGGCCCTGCTTGGAATATGATATTGGGGAAGTGTCTGGGCTTTTTTGCCTTCACCTTGGGTAAGTATATCAGTAGTTGACAATGATGTGATACGTATATCGCAAGGGAAACTGTGGGAACCCATCATCTGTCTGTGATGGTTCTGAGAAAATGGGTTCCGAATGCCGATGCACATGTCGACAGTCAACGCAGCGAGAAAGTCCCAACTACACGGCCGATTACCTTGCATTCGAGGGGTGGCCCGCCGGGATTAGGTAACTTACGTCGAGGGAATGGGAGCTTGCACAATCCAGTGGCTCGTTCCCTTGCTGTCGGTATCCTGGAGACTTGTGATACCCCGGCTTCCTACGGCCTTCCAGGGTTCTATTCTACGAAGGCATCGGCAATGACTGGCTTGCAATAAATGGGTCTCTGGCGAAGGGCTGGCGCTGAATCCCAATCCTATAGTGCATTGCAGCCAAACTGCAACGTGAAAGATAAAGGGGGCCCCGTTCCAGCACACTGGTGTCACCCCGATGGGGCCCGATCCATCACACTGATCAGTGATCACCCTCCCAGTCCCCCAAATTTCCTTCTCCGTCTCTATACAGTAGGTAACGCGCGTGGGTGGCTAAGAAACTACTCGTCCGTCATTAATGCTTACCCACTATACATGCAGTCGATCTTCAGGGTCCCAAACCTGCCGTGCATCCATACACCGCACGTCACATGGTTCTCCCGCCGCGCGCTGACACTGAAATGGGACGTTGCACCTGTATTTCGTGACTTGGCTCCGTAGTTGGAAGAGAGTGAATTTATGTCTTTTCCATTTCCGTCAGGCATTCAATGGTGACCGCCCGCGTATGCCAAGGCTTGCGTTCCCGTCTCGGCCCAATTCCCACTTCCCAGCTCGGTGGCACAACACGTCGGCGTGCCCGCATGGCCACACGACAAAACAGAAACATGGAGACAAGACAAATAAGTCAAATCTGTAAATGGAAAAACCACCTATAAAGCACAAAGTACACGTCAACGTCCATCAGGCTTGGACCAACGTCGACACAGGTCCTGTAGAACCCCACTCTGTTGTACAACGGCGTGCTGCGCCGTATTAGCTGGCGTTCTCTGGGACCTGCCCAGTTCCCAGGACGCCCAGCACCAAATGTTTCCCCAGCCTGTATAACCCAGTCCATGTTCCACGCTCCTGATGTAACACCAAAATCGAGTCGCGCCGTCAAACATATCGAGAAACAACCTTGACGCCAGAGCAGCAACAACACCGGCATAATAGGAACCTAACGAAGGACTCGGGAGACGTTCCTGATCATCGATGGCCTTTCTTCTTGCCGGCGTAACCGCTGTTGTAGGTCGGTTGCGGCGCGTTCCTGTCGTAGCCAGCCTCGTGTCGGTTGATGACCACGACGTTGTTTCGTTTGGACATTGTCATGGAGTGGCCCGAGGCGCCGTACTCGCGGGCCTCAGTGGGCGGGGTGGCGCGGAAACTGCGTGGGGTGCTGCCGCTTGAGCCAGAATACGAGGACGAGGGCGAGGACGACGAGGCAGATAGGGTACCAGAGCTGCGGGTGAAGGAGGAGGAGACGGAGGAATCCCGCGCCTGGTGGATGACGGGGGCCCCGCTGGAGGTATGACGAGGCATGATGGCGGTATAGCTGGGTTTGACCTCTTCCGTTTTGTTCCGTATAAAGGTGTGAACTTGTGAAGGATTCTTTGGGAAGATGAGGCCGCTTTGCTTGGCGGTGTGCGTTGCGTAAGATATGGCTTGGAAGTGAGTGTGTTCACTCCGGGAGATGGGCAATGAATCAATGTGGATTGGTTTGTTTAGTTGCTTGATGCTGAGTTGTTGATGGACTCCTAGAAACGCAAGGAAGGAGGAAAGGAGACATGTTAAATAGACAACGCCGTCTTGTGGACTTTCCAGGCAGCCTTGGCCCAGCTTGCAGAGTACAGGACAGCGCTGGTCTACTCAGGCAGCGCGTGGCAGTGCGATCTAGGACTTACGAGACGACGAGTGCCGCGATATTCCAGGGAAGGCAGGCACCTGGGCTGCGGAAACTAGAGAAACAAAGCCACTTGGCTTATGACTCAAACGAACAAGGGAATACAGACATATCCGAAGCTGCCAGACTGTGGCAGTGAGAAGAGCTGGACTTTTCCAGATCAACAGCGAAAAGTGCGTCATTGGGCGAGACTTCGGTGTTGCAGAACTTCAGATCGGCCAAGTCGAAGAGCCGCAAGGCCCAGGCCGAGCCGGAGCTTGGCGGGCTGAGGTGGACATGGGGAGGATGTGATGTTGGAATCGAGGGAGCCGAGTTGATGGGATGCTCGAGGCTACGGCAGTGCCAGCCTGGAAGCCTTCCATTACAGGCAGCTAAACCTGTGGCTAGACTCTCCTTCGAGAGACTTCGAGACCCAATTGATCTGAAACGACGTGGACAAAGCCCCAGGGCCTCGACCAAAGTGCAGATGAAAAGGGAACAAAGAATGAAGATACCTACTGAAGGACGTTTGTGTGGTGTGCCTGATTCGTTCGATTCTACGTTACGAACACGTACCTTAGTAAGCCCTAGAGGTATTTAGCTCCACTCGCATTTGTCCATTTCCCGTCGTGATACCTATTCGTCCATCACCGACCCGCCCCACTTGTTCCAGGTTCGGTCCTGATTCTCGGTCCTCATCTTCGGATATCGTTCAGGCATTTTTCCATTTTAAAGGTTCAAATTCGATGACAAAGGTGCCGAGTCACACCCAACGTGATGAATATCCAAGTACTATTTGTAAACGGTTACTGTGTGTTCATGCCTGTTGTCGGCTCGCGTCGATCGTCGCATAGTCTCGACCTTTCTGTCAGCTGACTTCGTTCCAACGTCTAAGCCTAATCTCACAGATATGCCTAAATCTCGAAACTAGGCAGTGCCGTGATCCTCAAATACAACACAGAGGACAATTGACACAGCATGTTGGGCAAGTGAGTTGTTGTCTTGGAGCGAAGCATAGGAAAAAAAAATCGCATCCCAGGGAAATCGACACTGGGGCTAGAATCCCAGGAATCCCAAGGCGATGGATACCCACCACATCTTATACGTCGACCACTTATGGTAAAGGAAGACCTGCAGGACACCCATCGTGCGCAGCTCCCGTAACGGTGTGGTTCATGTTAAAACCATAGAGTTCTGCAGGAACCGTCACCCTACAAGCCCTCCGCGTAGTTCCCTGCGAGCAGGAGGGGAATGAGAAAGCCATAGAGTTGTGGTGCGACCCCTCCTTTCTACACCAAGACAGGGCGCGACCTACGAAGTATTGGATCATGCTGTGTAACGGGTTCCCTCAGTCGGCCCAATTACCCATAACGGCGAGGCGCCAGCCTACAAGCTCCGAGGCGGTGAATGTCGTCCAAACCGTGACGTGTGTCCTTGTGTCCTGGTTTGCGGCCGTCAGGCCTTGCGGCAAAGGGAAAGAGCGGGACAGAAAAAAAATGACGCTCGGGTCCACGGATCAAGTCACTTTGCCGGGCGTGGGTGAAGCGAAGCCTGACCGTCCTCCGGTAAGAATTCGCCGGCTGCGGTACAAAAGCACGACGTAATTCTGTCAGGTGATTCGGGTGGAGTCACGAGGAACACTCTCGACGATGATGTTTGTTGTAGTGTAGGTACTTCGTATAACGTGCATACAGGTAGTGATGTACTAATTATTGGTTTGCCCAAAAAGTTCATCATTGGCAGTATTCGGATTAATAATGTACCGTCGACACTGTTGATTGGACAATCTAGCTCGAGGCGGTGAACTGTGGGGGTTCCAGCTGGTGATGATGAAAGCTGGTCCTACAGGAGCGAACATCCCCTACGAACCGGACATCTTAACCCTGCCCTTTCTCGACATATTCGCCTCACTTTCTCCCTGACCTTTCTTCTCTCGGATCTTCGTCCCAACTCGAATTCAAACAGCTCATAGCCATCCAAAATGCAAGGCGCTCTCGTCTCTCTCGGCCTCTTGGCCTCCGCCGCCGTCGGTGTCGTCGCTGCCGAGGAGCTCAAGATTGATGTCACCCAGGCCGTCGAGTGCGAGCGCAAGACGAAGAAGGGCGACCGCATCAGCGTCCACTATCGCGGAAAACTGGAGTCCAACGGACAGGAGTTTGATGCCAGTGCGTTACCCGACCGATCCAAGCTATAGCCGACACCGGCCGGCCTTTCGTGCCCTTTCCTTCTGTGGGGGTGAGGCTGCCAGCTAACTTTGGTGTTTTCTTCTAGGCTATAACCGGGGTAGTCCCTTCAGCATCTTGATTGGGACTGGGCAGGTGATCAAGGGGTTTGTCGCCTCGTTCTCAACTAGACAGTGGACGAGGAGAGGAATACTGACACAATGATGATGTACCAGCTGGGACGAGGGTCTCCTTGACATGTGCATCGGCGAGAAGAGGCAAGTTTTGAGAGAACCACCCTGCTGTAGAAAGGCTTCCTAACTAACTGACAATGGGCAGGACACTGACTATCCCTCCCGAGTATGGCTACGGCGAACGCGCGGTTGGACCTATTCCCGCTGGCTCGACGCTCAGTACGCATTGGCTCCCATACTGATATGACGACATGTGCTAATCTATTTTCTCGAACAGTCTTCGAGACCGAGCTGATGGGCATTGAAGGCGTTCCCCAGCCTGAGACAATTGTCATTACGAACTCGGAGGCTACAGCGGACGATAAGGAGAAGGCCAAGGAGGAGGCCAAAGAGGAAGCCAAAGAGGAGGCCAAGGAGGAGGGGGCGAAGCTTGGTGAGAAAATCGGCAGCGTTGTCGGCGAGGCGGCTGAGGCGGCCAAGACCATCCTAGCCGACACGGATGATATCCAGGAACATGACGAGCTATGATTGCATTTTATTCTGTTATTTATGCGTGGAACATCGCGGGCATGTCGCTCTGGCGGCAAGATAGGGTGCATAACAGCGAACATTCCGAAGGACGAAATGGGCTAGGGTCGGCTCGCGACACTCTTGATCGGGATCCTCATTGGCGTTGAGGGCATTGGGGGAGAACTATGGGAAAATTCAAAGTTCCACCCACACGTCCACGTAGGTTAGACAGTGGTCTGTCAAGATTTCCCGTCGGGGGGGCGTTCCTTTGACGCGGGCCTCCCTCCCGAAGGAGACGTCGACGGAAGACAGAGGAATACCATAGGGCTTGATCGCCTTGTCCGACATTCGCCCGCCCAGAGCTTTGACTTTTTGGTCTTCCGGCACGTTGGTACGTGGCGTCGGGCGCGAGAGCATGGACTAACGCTGTGGTGTGGTGGCGGCTAACGGCGCCCGGCGGCCGTGGGTGTGACGCCGCAGGCCAAAACGGTAAGGAAAGACAATACCGAGAATGTTAAAGGCGTGCTATAACAGGAAATAGTGCGTCCATGATTCATTATTTTTCTAACGGATAATGATACTATCAACAGTTGGATAGGAAGAAACCAATGTAGGTCCGGAGATCCGCCCAGTCGGGCGAGTGCCGGCCAGACTAACACCCATCCCCCGCAGTGATCCCCACTACCGAGTTGGTTCGGGGCCGTCTCGAATGCTGGACGGCTCACTGGCGACTATCTGAGGTCGGGATGGGCGGAGTTCCGCCTTCCGCTTTGCGCCCGAACGCAGTGATCCGCCCGGATTCGTCCGAGTCTGCCCACAGTCTGACGAAAGGATAGAACCCAATCGTCGGTTCCAAGATTAGTCTTATTATGTTCCTTTTCGTCTATTCGGGCGCCTCTTCTAGAGACAGCGGACTCGACAGATCTATGTCCAGTACCAGTGAGGGGGCTCTCAAAACCGGAGAGGCCCCCTGCGATCGACACAACGCCATACCAATGAATATCCAGCCGTGTACCCTACAATGTTTTGTTATCCTTCCTTTTTTACACGACCAGGATCCCGTCCACGCGCCGTCCATCCAACCGCTCTCTTTTGTTCCCCTTCATCTTGAGCCCTTGACCCTCTTGTGCCCCGGGAGGTGTGCAGATGGGCTTGGGGGTCGGGGAGGAGCGGTTTCCTCATATCCTTGGAAGATCTCCGTCTTGACGCCAATCCGACCACTGGGAGTGAACAGCTCTTCCTCGCTGCTGTTGTCCTGCATTCCCGGTTTCGTATGGGTGATGAATCTCGACTCGCCCTTGGCGGCCAGGACGCTCACGTTGACGGGGTCCCCGTCAACCGTGCCATCTTTCCTGCTGCCGTTCGATTTCCCATATGGCATCATCTTGAACCCGGAGATCTTGCCGTCGCGAGCATAGCTGCCCAAGAGGCGTGGGGCGTACCGCTTCGCCAGCGACTTGTATGACGGGATGGACGCGGCGAGGATGCCGACGTTCGTTTCGATGACAGACCAGTACATGGGGCCCGAAATATCCCAGGTCGGGTCGTCCGAATGCAACATTGCCGGGATGTAGGTAATGCGGATGACGGAAGAGATACAGGCACTACACAGGGTGGGGTGCATCTCGTTAGCTATAAGGTGAATACATTGAGTGGCTCAAAGAAAACAACTCACAAAAGACCAAGGCCAAAAATGATTGCCAAACTGATTTTCTGCTGCTTGGGCACCTGAAGCCTCAGGACAAGCGGGATGGGGAGCGTGTAGGTTAAGATGTCGGTGAGGATGTTGACGGCGGCGTTGGCGAGGTAGAAGGCGTTAATGTCGACACAGCGCTTCTCGCTATCGGGGATTCGAACGTCATATGCAGCCGACACGGGGGTGCACTGGAGAATGCAAGCGAAGACGTTGGCGCCGGCTTGGCAGAAGATGACGCCGGTCATGACCATGGAGAGGTTGCGTAGAGGGCGGTCGCCGAGGCGCATGTAGAGCGCAAGCACCGACACCTTGACGAAGCCCAGACATGCGTTGTAGAAGATGGACGACAGCCAGACAATTTGGAGGTAGGTGATCATGTTATCGAGTCCGCGGGCCTCGACGTCAACGTAGTGGCTCCCGAGTCCATATTGGACGGCTAGACGAGAAGATTTTCAGTCATGACTACTACACTGGGCTGCCGGTGGGATGGGGAAGTGCAGAGCACGCGTGCGACTTACAGGCGATGTTGCAACCTATGAATGTCCAGGAAAGAACCTAAATGCGGCGACTTGTCAGAGGCGGAGCTTATCGAGGGGCTTTCAAGAACCAGCACGTACGACAGCGATGCAGATGAGCCCTTGAATTACACCTGTTAGTCGCAGCGCATCTCAACAGGAATCGAAGACAAAAAAGAAGAAAGAAAAAACCTACAATCATCCGGGCTAAGTCTTCCGATAATCAGCAACCGGGAAATGAGTCGAAGAACGATGGTTAAGAAGGACACCACGGCGAAGACGATGGCCACGGCCACGACTGTCGGGCCCTGAGACTCCGCCATGGCGACGCAACGGTGACTGCGAACTCGGTGGGCTAGTTCACTAGGTACGCCGAAAGAGGCCACCAGGAGCCAAAGCACAACAAACCCGCAGATGAAGCACGGGGTTCAAAGGGGGATAACCAACGATGGAATACAATGAGAGATCCGAGGCACAAAAAAAAAAGAACAAAATCAAGGAGAAAAGACAAGAGAAGGCACGATTAAAACGAATGGACAAGCTTGGCGGCGTCAGCCCTCCTATTTGATTTGGGAGGACAGCAGAAACTCGAGCAGACAGACTCGCTTGAAGGAGCGGGAGAACAAAATGGTTCCAGAGAGAGAGGGATCAACAATGGACCGTCGTCCACCGGTCTCATCTTTTACAAGGGGGATGATAATTAATACATACAACGTACTGACAGGGCAGGCAGGCTTTCCCGAGTCTTCGGCACTGGTCTTCGTCGACGATCGCTACTAACGATAATTACTACACTATTAGGTATTTTGTGAAGAAAAAGAGAAAAAAGAAAAAGTAAAAGTAAAACGTGAAATGGCCAAGACGGCCCTGCTACCGTTATGGCCCCCCTGAGGTGTCCACTCGGCGAAGAAATGGGCCAACAAACTGCCGAGCCACGCCATATACCGCTGCATAGTTGTACGAGGGTAGCATTCGGGAGTTGACGCTTTGGTCCCCCTCCAATGAAGCGCTCTGTCGATATGCCAGGCTGACCGGGGAGACTCGAGGGCCACATCCGGATCCTCCGTCTCCACCGCGGGTCCCACCTCATTAGCCAGGGACGAATTCCCCAAAGAGAGATGGCCAGGAAAACGAAGTGCCGACTGTTTCAGTAATCATCTCGGTGAGGTTCATAGAGCCAACTTGTGTTTTCTGATCGGCAAAGATAGTTAAACCAGTGGTGTGGTGTGGCGACAGGACAAAAAGGAGCTGGTGGACTGGGACAGTCCCGTCCCAGTTCGGCGGCTTGGGACGTTGATCGCAGGTTGCACGAAAGAGTCTGCCGTGTTCTTCTTTGTTCCTGTGGCTGGGTGGCTTTGCATTGTCTTTCCGCGCCAATGCCATGTGGTGTTTTCGAATCCTATAGGTCGGGACGGCATGCGTGGCGTGGTAGGCGAGATGATCGAGTCGATGAAGAATTGTGAGACAAGTTGGAGTTCAGATTGATTTCACCATTTCAGTTCGTGTCTATACCACGTTGTACTGAGCACATTTTTCCCTTCTTTTCTTTTCTCTTTGATACTACTTTGGCTTGGCTACATAGATGTCCCGACTGGTCGATCATTATATGTGCTCAGCTGTCTTGGGCGAATATCCCTCTGGCACCCGGAGAAAGGTGGAGCTCCGTAGCAGTTCCCGTACTTCGTAGGTACGATACCTACCGGTACCTTTAGCGAGACATGGAGTAGGATGATCAGGGGTTTAGCCCCAGAGCACGAGCAGTTCGGTGAGCACTTACATAACCACTTATTAACCACCTACAACGTACAGACCATACCAAAAGATCGCACCGATTAAAATGAATGCTCCAAGACTTCAACTCCGCAAGTGTCTCGCATCCCCCAGTATTGGTATGGTATGCTGAAATGTCTCAGTCCTTCGGTGCACCCACTGTACTATGGCAAGCGCACTACAACGTACAGGTACATGGCGAGACCCCTCCCGCGCTCTGTTTCGAGGCGATGCCAAGACCCCTTTGTATTGGCGTTACTAGCGGCCGCGGCCCGTAATAACGACCACCGGCCACCCATTGAGACTGCATGTGAGCTGGGACCGATGCGGGCCGTTTACTTTTACCACATATGGGGTCACACTGCGTGTTACAGGGGTTCGCAGGGGAAGGTCGAAACCATTCGCAGACTGGATATGAAGCACATGTAAGATAATTTGCACAAGAGATGTAATACATGTACGTTGTATGTACGAACATACATTCAGGCCGTCGTAATAAGCGGTACGTATAACGTACCGTTTATGTGGCTGATGGTGTCAGGAGTCCAGGACCGGCTATCCGTTATATGCGTCTCGTAAGAGCGTTACTTATGTATAACGTATACTTTGCACATGATGTACTTGGATCTGAAATGTGCATACACTCACTACCTCAGGTATCCAAGCCTGGGATAGACCGAACTAGTAGCTGGCCCTTCCGTAGTGCACGCTTTAGCCTGGAATCCCCGCGTCTGTTGCGCGGAAAACTGTTAGTCATACCACATTGTACGTTTAGGTAAGTACACCGATTTCAAGCAAGCGGGCCGAAAATAGGGGCGATGAGTGGGTCCCAGAACCACGCCTTTGAGGTAGGAAGTACTTCGTAGGTACCGTACAACGCATACTTCGTACAACATATGTACAGCGTCGCTGTACTTCGCATCAGTCATCCATGTTTCAACGCGGGCAGGTTATGGCACCAGATGGCCATGGAAGCTCGATAGGCTATAGAGGTGGCTAATATGTTGGGTCGAGCACCTATGTTAAAGTGGTCAATTCAGCCGCGTAGCGTCGAGTGGTTGGCGATCGAACCGTACGTATGCGTACGTTGTACACTAATGCGTTGGCACCTTCCTCGTAGATATCCAAAGTACTTATTCCGACCGAATTACATAAGGCATGGATCCGGCCGATGACCTAACGGCGCCTTAAAAATCGAATGCCAGTCATTGGCCATGGGCAACACTAAGCTGCAATGCTTATTTCCAATAGCCAATAGAATCATGTCTCCATCCACAGCTGTACTTCGTACCGGTGGAGAAGGGCGGCACAGAGGACCGACTCCGACCCCATTGTCTCACGGCCCTCGCATCGTTGCCTTCATACCTTTGGTGGTCCTATCTTCTCTCCACCCACATGTCCAGGGTCGACAACGGTCTAATTACAACGCACAACGTAACTACGCCTAGGCCTACGCCGTATGCTCGATATGCCCTTGCGGCCCCATACTCGACGTCGATGCGATGCTCAAATGTCCCATGCTCCGTATTCTCCGAGAACGGGCGAGGGCCCAGCTTTGGGAGACGACTTGACTTGAGGAGCGTCAGTTTTATATTCAAAAGGTTTCAAATGTTTCCATATCCAGGAACTGGCTTACGTGTCAAGAGAGACCATGATCGTCATTACGAAGTCATTCTACGCTGAATAGATCGGTTTCCCCATGTTCGCTTCTCTTGGCAGCCTTGTCCGCCCCTTGTTACGGACATTGTTGTCCATTCGCGGGGTCGCATCGCCGATGGTCTGGGGCTCTCCTATACAACGTACGTTGTACTTCACGATTGACGACAGGGCCTGTTTTGCAGTAAGAATCCACTGGATGAGTATACCCGAAAGATGGGATTTATTTGCCTGTTATCCAGGATCTGGTTGCAAAACTACTGACAAGAAACAACGAGAAACAACAAAATGTCACATGTGAACTGCAGTCTCGGTGTAGATGGTCAAACGAAGAGTCCTGGACTCCGGACATGGAACTCGGGAAAACATAACCAGCCACCAAGAGAAACGGATGGAGCAATGCGGAGCAAGTAGTTGGAATAGTCCATGGTTGACACGTGCAGAACGAGGAGGAGGCGTGACCGCGTGACATGACCCCGTTGCTGGTTAGGCGGCTGTCTGTCCGAGATGTGGAGGAAACACGCCTCGAACATACGCGTCTCTTCTGCACCACCTGCACCACCACCTGCATCCGTACCAACAGGACATGGAGATCACACTCAACCCCTCTCATCGACACATTCTAGCACCCAATGAGGAAAAGGCCATGGAGATGGCGTCCAGCCAAGATTGTGGTCCGGGGAAGGGTTACCGGTTACATCGCCGCCAGGGGAGCTCTTTAAAAGGTGGGGGCTCCGGACTCTGCATGCATCGGGACCTGTTCTCTCATTCCATCCTCAGTGGAACTGACCTGTCGCATGTTCTCTCCTTGACGCAGTGCATACGAACAGCCTCCACTCTTTCAATATTTTTTTCTGATTTCTTTTGGTGGGTATTGCCCTTGTCAGAAACAAAACCCCTTACATCCCCGCTGTCCGCTGTCCGCGTTGCATCTCGGGTCACACTGACCGATTCGTCTCCCATAGCGTACCGCAGGCCGGCCGCCTAAATTCCACGCCCATGACACTCCTCACCGTTGGGAACCTCGCCCTTTTGGCGCTGGGCGCCCTCGCCTCGTGCGCCATCTACCAGATTGTCTATTACCGCTTCTTTCACCCTCTCGCACAGTTCCCCGGCGCCTTCTGGGCCAGCGTCACCAGGTTATGGATCGCCTACCACAACATCAAGGAGGACGAGTGCGCTGTGTACCAGGAGCTCCATAAGAAGCATGGTAAGTGAGGCCAAAAGAAAGGAGAAAAAGAAAAGGAACATGAAAGGAAAAGAAAAGAAGAGCACGGTCTAAAATGCCATTCAGGCCCCATCATCCGAATCACCCCGACGATGCTCCTCGTCAGCGACGCCACCAAACTCCCCGTCATTTACTCCCGCAACGCAAACAAGTCCAAGCACTACATCACCGGAAGCTTTGGCAAGGACGAGTCCCTCTTCAACATGCAAGACTCGGCCGTCCACGCCCGCTTCCGCAAGATCGCCGCCGCCCCGTACAGCTTCTCCAACGTGAAGAGGATGGAGCCGCTCATCGACGAGCAGATTGAGGCCTGGATCCACAAGATCGACGAGCAGTTTGCCCGCACCGGCCAGAAATTCGACTTTGCCCCCTGGGCCGTCTACATGGCCTACGACGTCATCTCGTCCGTCGGCTTCGGCGCGCCCTTTGGCTTCATCGAGAAGGGCGAGGACGTCAGCGGTCTCATCCAGGGGTTCCATGACGGTCTGCTCCCCTTTGGCCTCATGGCTCGTCTGTATCCTTTCACCAACTGGGTCAAGAGCACCTTCCTCGGCAAATACCTGGTGGCTAGCCCGGAGCAGGATTCCGGCATTGGTACTTTGATGCGGTTCCGGGATCGTCTGATTGAGCAGCGGTATAAGAATATTGAGGCTGGGACCACCGACGGCCGTGTCGATCTTCTCCAGACGTGAGTTTGTCCTTTTCTTTTCGTATTTCCTTTTCTCTGCCCGCTAACCCGATACAGGTTCATCGAAGCCCGCGACGAAAACGGAAAGCCCCTCGAGCTCGACTACATCAAGGCCGAGATCCTCCTCGTCCTCCTCGCCGGCGCCGACACGACCGGCACCTCCTTCCAGGCCCTCATGCTGCACATCCTCGGCAACCCGTCCGTCTACGAAAAGGTCATGGCCGAGATCGACGCCGCCACGCGCGAGGGAAAGATCCCGCCCCAGCGCGAGATGCCCCAGTACGACCAGGTCCTGAACCACTGCCCCTACTACGTCGCCTGCGTCCGCGAGACCCTGCGCCTCAACCCCGCCGCCCCCAACATCTTCCCCCGCCTCGCCCCGCCGGGCGGCCTGACCCTCGACGGCAAGTTCGTCCCCGAGGGCACCGAGCTGACCTGCAACCCTTGGCTTGTCCACCGGGACCAGAACATCTACGGCCCCGACGCCGACGCCTTCCGGCCCGAGCGCTGGCTGGAGGATCCCGAGAAGGCCAAGGAGTATGCCAAGTACAACATGGGCTTCGGCTACGGGCCCCGCGTCTGCCTGGGCAAGGAAATTGCCTACATGGAGCTTTTCAAGGCGCCGTTGCAGTTCTTCCGTAACTTCCGCCCTACCATTGTCAATGAGGAGCAGCCTGCGCGTTATGTCGTCAAGGGTGGTGTGGCCTATTTCGAGGACATGTGGGTGAATATGGAGAGGCGAGCCCCTGTTGTTTAAGGTGGGATGTCACGCTGGGCCTTTACGGTTTAGGTGGTGGGAGTTGAAGTCATTGGACCCGCGATGGGAGACGATCTAATGTGCATCTATGTTTATATACACTGAAATAGTAGCAGAGCCGAAGCTCTCAAATCTTGATAAATGAGATTACGCCTATGAATACAATACGGCCATGAAGAGTCACAAGCACCACCTCGGAAGACCTGAGAAAAATATGTGACAGTACCCCTGATTCGATGTCTCGCCGCTGTGAGTAACCCTCGTGCTTGGTACTATAATCAGTACCGTTACGTCTTTCACTCACCCATTCCGCGATGCGCACAAGTATTTATACCAGGTCCCAGCGTGGGTTGTGGTCTCCGAGTCTGCACAAGAAGCACAGCTGGTCAGGGCTAGCTACGTTGCCAAGAAGAGGACAGGGAAAGTTCGGACACTCGGTGCACTTGCACGTCTTCCCCCAGACGTAAACCTCGCACTCCTCGTTTGGTTTGGCGGGCTCCTTGGGCCGGGTGGGCGAGGCCGTAGGCGTGGGCGTGGATGGTGCCGGGCCGGTCTCTCGGTGCATACCGGCGTCGGGGCCCGGACGGCAGGTCTCCTCCGAGGGTTCGGGAGTCTTCATTTCGGTTTGGTTTGTTTGATGTGCTTGATCTATCTCTGGTTAGACGGCTATCTATCTTACTACACGTGAACAAGCTGGACAGCTATACAGAAGTGTGGTATCTTGGGTTTGTCGTTCGTGTGAAGGATCATGGAAAGAGAGAATGGAGGAGAGGGAAAAGAGTAGACAAGCGTTATCTTGGGGCGCTTTTATACTCACATATTCTCTGATCCAGCTGAGGTGATTTGGTACTGGAAATTGGGAAGCAGACTCTTGTATGACAGCAGCGAGTCTAATTCACGTCGCCCAAGTCGAGGGCCTTGAGAGTGAACGTGATTCAGACACCGCAGATACGTGAATGTTCAATGTCATTAACTATATTCCAACATCAGACTGCTTACAGCTTCACTCAATTACTCAAACCTCGAACCTCGCTTGATAACATCCACGTCGTCAACCAAAGTGCCGTCTTCCAATCTAAACAACACGCTGTCGTATCGTCATGACTGTCCTCCCCATCCTCGGAACTATCTCCTTTCCCAGAGACGCTTTCACATCCTCAGACCCGCAGGCCTGATCCACACAATAAAATTCTCGTCATCTTCCCCCACCTCTCGAACCCGTACCGACCGTGGAGCGTTCTTCCTGTTTCGTGGTGCTTCGGAATCGACTCTACCGACACTCATTCCACTGAGCCTCGACGCCAAATCACTCACAGCGCTGTGAGCATCCGTGTCACCCGAGATGAGGTACCCCGCCATTAGCGACGTGGTATTCGAATCGCGCCTCTTCCCCTGCGGCACCCTTTCCTGGAGTGTCCGGAACACAACGTCACACACCTTCTTCTTGATCTCGTTGAGCATCTTGTCGCGGAATCGCACCGACGCCTCGTCGTGCGCATCGGGCAGCCTCCAGCTGGGATACAGGTTCCGGTGCGACGACCGCACCTGGACGCCGTCCGGGTGCAGCTCGAAGTAGTACCCGCACAGCCGGCAGGTTGGCTTGCTGCTCCCGACGTACTTCCAGTTATTCCAGAACCGCGTGCCGCGCGCCGGGTCGCTGGTCTGGATGTGGCTCAAGGCCGCGCTTTGGACGAGGACCTCGGCGTGTACGATGGGCTTGAAACCGTTTTTGCCCGTCTCGGTGGAGATTTGTTCGTCGAGGCCGAGCGTCTGCAGCTCGGCCGCGTATCCCCGGTACCGAGATATCTCGCCCGGCTCGGAAGTCATGTGTCCGATGACATCGTGGGCGCTGGGAGCTTTGGATCTCGGATTTGCTTTCAACGGGTTGGGGGCCGGCTTGCTGGACGGGACGACGGTGACTTTAAAGTCGTGGAAAAGTTGGACCCATCGTCGTTTCGTTCTTACGATGGTCTCTACGTCTTGGTAATAGGCGTGCAGGCGGTTAAGAAAGTGCCGCAAATCCGTCCAGTGTTCTGAAATGTCTATGCGGCCCTCCCTGGCCCGCTGAACAATAGACTCCTGGAACTCCGAGTGCTTGCTGATCAGGTGAATCTGACTAACGAGCTTTTGACAGGCGCGTACATCTTATTTTCTGCTGTTAGCCAATGAGGGCATATGCGAGGCGGCGAGTCTACGAGTCCAAGAAAAGTGAGAACCGAGGAGCCCAGTTGAACTTACATTGGTCATCTTCCAGTCGGCGATTCAAGCGGAAACTAGTCATAGCCTGGAGTCTCAAGAGCGTCTCCTTCAGGTCTGATGTTGCACAAGGGTGAGTATGTGTCAAATGTCTTTGTATCCATGTCATCAATGCTTCTTGAGTCGCTTACTCCCCGTGCCCCCTGAAAAAGGGGCAAAAAGGGAGGGAAAAATGAAAATGAAAAACCACTTACGCTTCGCGCCTTGTTCCGTGCCAGCTTCCACGTCTCTCTTGCAGTGTTCAATGCAGAGACTGAGAGCCCTCTCCAGCTTGTTTACGTAGGACTTGATCCGGGGCAAGTTGAATCGAATGACAGCCGGCACGATCACCATCATCTTATCAATGCTGCTCAGGTCCGGTTTCCCGACTATGTTCAGAACTCTGGTCAGGTAGTCTTTGACCTCGTCGAGCTCTTCGGCCTTCCTTTCGTTCGAACCCACCAGATAGCGGATGCAGTCGGACTCCTCAAGCACGGCAATGGCAGTAACTGTTGATCCGCCCTGTTTGCTATCACAGATATGGGCGAGTCTGTAGACGAATTGGTGATACCCCTGCTCAGCTCCATCATGGGTATCAGGTACACTATTGGGTGTTCTGTCAAAGTCTCTCCTGAATATCTCCTTGAGGGCAACGCCAAGGATAATGGGTCCGTAAAAGCGACGCTTCAGCTTAGTGTTCGGTATCATAGTAGAGGATGCCATGTTTGGAACGATAAGAGGTGAGAGGTGAGATGCTGGTTTTACTAGACGGTTGTTAACGGTGTGCAGGTGCAGAATAGGGGGTTATGCTAAGAGGTTTCTATTGTGAATTTGGGTGTCTTACCATAGAGCTGGCGCTTGAGGCGATAGTGATGATCTGGTGTCAGTCAAGTTATTATCAACCAGCTCCGAAATGAAATGTAAATGTATGATAGTTTATAAGTGATCTCAATGGAAAAGGGGCGTTCCCCTGAGATGCACCCAAGTGTCCAGTCCCCAGCCCTTTTATGCACACACGTTCTTCATTCTTGTCCCCAGAATCATTCCCATTGAGTCATCCTCAATCCCACATGCTTCGCCTCTTCTCCAAGCAGTAACGCGTCGTTGACTCCATGTCCTCTACTTGGCCAAGTGCTGGCCTGGCCGTGAATGCGACCTCTTCTCAATTAGTGGCCGTAATAACGCATGACTCTAAGACATGCGGTCTGCCTCGGCGACAGCCCACCCTACTTTCAAGGCAGGTGATGGATGGCAGCGGTGGCAGCCCAATCAGCCCGAAGAAAAATTGGATGAGGCTGTGTTGGCCGCCAGGGGCCGTGTTGGATGTGCGCTGATTAGGCTGTAGCGCTTGACAGGGAAGGGCGAAAGCCAGTTGGTCTATGGACGGTGGAGCTAAAGAGAGCTCTTTAAATATCGTAGTTATCATATTCCCTTTTGCAACTTAATATGAAACACGAACCTCGAGTCTGAAGAGTCCAGACTATAACGCAATCTGCGCTGGTCGGAGAATAGCTAGTCGCCTTGACGGGGCTGACTATCCTTCGACTATATTAGAACCGTCTTCTCCCCATCGTATCCCTCGGCCTGGGCAAAATAGTACCCTCTCTGGTTTGCCAATAGTCTCAGGGGTGACGCCGTGTCCCGCTCGACTATAAAGTCGCAGTTATAGTGCGTATGGCCAAACGCCCAGAGCTTGACCCAGTCGTTCTTGAAGCAAGCTTCTCCCGACAAGTCAGTCGAGAAGGCGCTCATGATGGGGCTATTCGCGTGCCGGGGATCGACCGCGCGTGCGTCTCTCGACGGACTCCAATGCGTAAAGATCATAATGTCGCATCCTTCGAGGGCCGCGACTTGCGCGTTGAGCCATGCGAGGTCACGCCTGTGTGCCTCATTATGCGCGCCAGTGTCCCAGTCTAGAATCAGGAAAAAGTCGTTGAGGCCGACGCTGACGGCCATCTCGCTCTCTGGAGGGACGGCGGAGAAGAGGCTGCAGCCGAGAACGGTGATGTTCGTGTCTGGCAGACGAAAGGCTGCGCGGTCGAGGAGGACAAAGTCCCCCAGCGACGGGTCCTTGCGGACATCCTGCTCGAACGCGCGGAGGATGGCGAGCGTTTCGGCCCAGTTGGAGTGATAGGGTTCGTGGTTCCCGGGGACGAGCAGCACGGCGCGGAACTGCTTGAGCTGCTGGATGAGGAAGGCGAGGTAGTCATCTTTGTGCGATGCTGTGTTGCCGATGTCACCGAGAAGCGCAAGGTAGGGGGCTCTTGGTGTGATCTCGAACAAGTCGTAGGCTTTTGGAGCCTCCAGGTGGAGGTCCGAGAGGATTTGGATGGCCATGGGAAGGGCGTTTGAGAGGCTGCCTGCACGCCTCGAGGTCTACCGTCTAACACACTTGTGACCAGCTCTCGATGGTAGAGGGACAGGGACTCTCGCGTATCAGCCCGTCCCTTCGGAGTTGGAGTTTGACGATAATTCGACGCGCCTGGGTCGGTGCACGGAACAGACGAGGCTGGCTGGCGGCCAGTGCCCCAAGACAATTCAATGTTGTGTGCACCCGGGATGCATTGGGGCCTCGGGTGCGAACGGGAGGGTGTTATGCTGACAGCGTTGCTATTCGATCAATTCCAAATAGCCAATCAATCAATCAATCCAATCAACTTTAGCCTCTATTTTCATCAACTCAATCAGTCAATTTATATAATAGTCGTGTTGGACGGCACGTAGATAGTCCGACTCCGGACTAATAGAATCACTTATTTCTATTCGATTATTCACCCTAGATCACGTGACCTATTATGCGACCTGTTACGTGATATATTATATAAAATATTATATAATATATTATATAATAGGTATGGTCTAGTAACCTTTAGTTAGCAGCCCCTATAAAGTAAGTCTATAAATTTATTCCCTTTTCCACGCTATCTTCTATGTGTTAAACTAAATAAAAGAAAACCTATTATTATTAGGTAATAATACGTTATGGCCCTATATCGGAAGGATAATTATCCGAAGGGTATATCTTATAATGTATTTAGACCTAGTATATAATTTTCCTTTATATATATAGAAGATAGGAATATAACGCTTTTACCTTTTTTTTATTTACTTAAGATATAGTATAATAGTTATAAGCCCGGGTAGTAGATAAACGCTAGTAATTTCTAACGCGACTATTATTTTATAATTAAGTGCTTATCTTTCTCTTTTAAAGCAGCCTAATAGCTTTTTAACTCGGTACTAAGCCTTTAACCCCTTACTAAAAGCTTATCCGAAGATTATCGAAAATAGACTTAAAGGATTATAGTGTATCGATACCACGCCTAGAGTCTACTAATTAATAGTCGGATTAGATCCTAGAGCTATAGAACGTAGCGCGTACCCTGGAAGTCTAGGAACTCGTGGATCCCGATAAACCTAATTACCTGGATAATATCCTAAAGCGTACTAAGCCGGAAACCCTTAATTAGATTCGAGAACGTTTAACTACTAAAAATAACTAAGGTAGGCTAATAGCTCCGGATAAGAATAAAGTCTATAAAAAATATAAAATCGGATATAAAGGTGCTATAATTAAAAACTAAGAAATTTAAGGTATAATAAAGTCGCTTAATAAAGTCTATTAACTAATCTATTAATCGGTTAAAACTATAGCGTATACTTAGGCCTAGAGTGCCGCGATTTAGATATTCGAGGATAAGTATAAGAACTAGTAGGGTAATAATACCGTAGATAAAAGCAGCACCGAAAACCGTATCGTAATCCGGAAAATATTCTCTAACCGATAATTAATTAAGGAGCTTAAGAAAATCTTCGTACTAAGCCCTCTTTACGCTAAGGAAGAAGTTAGATAAGTATACGATCGCTATCTTAAAGACGTATATTATGCTAATACTAAGATTAATCCTTAGTACACCGAATAAGCAGCTTTTCTTTAATACGCGAGACACTATAAGGTAGCTAATATTAAAGGAATAACTGCTATATATAACTTCCTTTAAATAATCGGACACCGCTTTAGCCCGGTATAAGCAGAATCTAAGCGTTAAGAGCTTATCCTTAAGGAGATTAATAATAAAGGTATCTAAGACCTTCTAAGTTACGGTTATAAATTTCTAGCGATTTCTAAGGCCCTAGCTATTAGTGGAACGCGCTATCGCGTATTTATTATACTAGGAGAAAGCTTAGATAAGGATAAAGATAGTAAAAGGAAACACGGTAAAGGTTCTCCCTGCCTCTATAAGCGAACCCACTAATAGAAACCTAAGTAGTGCTTCCGCTTAGAGTATGCTTTAACCGGGAAGAACGATAAGCCTAATTATATAATAAGTAAGCGTAATATTAAGGAAATCTAGAAGGAGATCTAATAGCCGAAATAGAAGAATCTAAAGGATAACCTAGTAAAGAAAGGCTAGAGTCTATACTTAGAGAGTAAAGATACCGTTAAGGGAAGCTACCCTAGGAAAGTTATCGCGACGATCCTAGACCCGACGTTTCTTTATAATAAAGAGGAACCTCCTTTAGTCTTTTCTACGCTTAGAATCGGTAACTATCCACTCTTAAAGAGTACTCTTCTCGATAATTACGGCGTAACTCACCTTATTAACTTAGTCGATCTACTTATAAAGGGATCGTTTATCCTATATAATAATATAGTTAAATTAGGTATAACGGAATTTCCGATTATTAAGAAGGGTAAGAGGATCTTTAAGGGTCTATTAGATAAGGGACTAGGTGCTTTAAAGGCAGACCTAAAGCTTAATAATATAGTCGTTATAAAGGGATTCTATACGAATATCGTTTTAAAAGCTTTACTATATAAAGTTAGTATCTAGTATTCTAGGTTTAACTACTTACTACGCTATAGTACGGCTAATAATAGTATCGTCTTACTAAAATTAATTTATTAATATAACGTCACGATTCTAGAGTATAAACAGATTTCTTCTTACTCTTCTATTCCTATAATAATCTAAGATATAATTCTAATTAGTACCGACTTTATCGTTATGCTTATTATAATAGTGGATCGGCCTTTAAGATTAAAGATTTATAGGCCCTTAGTAGATAACCTAAGACCCCGAGTCGATAAAGAATAACTATAGCACTTAAGAGCTAGCTATTTAGGTCCTAATACTCTAAGAGAGCTTATTTATAATATAAGGAATATATTAATTAAGGGAACTAAGCGGATAGATTATAAGGTATGTTTATATATATAGGCTATATAAGTCGTGTTACGGAGATAATCCGAGCACCGCTTACCTTAACCCTTTTAGCGTATTTATTAGGACCTCTAAGAGCTACCTAAGAGCTATAATAGTATACGATATCTCTTTATAGTAAAGGACGAATATAGCGGATAGATTTATATAATACTAATTATATTAAAAGATAGCGTTATAATCTATAACGCTTTAATATCTATCGATAATTAGGTTACACGATAATTCTTAGTTCCAATCTATAAGATACGTAGTAATAATAAGCCCGTTATAATATATATATTAGGAAACACCTATTTCTAATAATAGCAGCGCTTTTAAGGAATTAAAGCCGAAGTCGTACCCTTATATATCTATAAACTAAATAAAGGATCGGAATAAGCCGGATAAAAGGTGGTTAATAAGTTAAATATAATACTTACCGGAGCAGGATTACCTGAATTTATATAGCCAGAGAGTATAAAGGCAGCGGCGAAAATTATTAATATAAGTCCCTTAAAACGCCTAGGATAAAAATCCCTAATTAAGGTCCTAGACTTATAGTTTAGGAATAATACGCTATTACCGATAAGAGAGTATACCGCCGACCTATGCCCTAATTAGAGTATATTACGTATATATAGATACCGTGCTTACCCCTTAAAAAGGGATAAAGAGGCGGGAAGGGATAAGAAAGCGTATAAAGTTAAGCCGAGGGCTTATATTAGATACCTAGTAGGATATATCGCCTATAATATCTATAGGATCTAGATCCCTTAGCTCTAGAAGGTTATCTTAACGCGTAACGTTTAGTTTAATAAGTATATATTTTATAACCTAAAGCTTAAAGAAGAATCGTAAATTAAGGAGGCAGAGATAAGAAAGTGGATTATACTCTACGAAGAGGAAGAAGAGGATAAAAACACGGAATTTATTCCTTAAATACTGCTACTAAGGATATTAAGCGTAACATCTAGAGAATAAGTATAGTCCGCGGGTTTAAACTCGGGGGTGGAAGTAAAGGGAGTATTAGAAACGGACGCCGATACGCGGCCTAAAAAAGATCCTAGTATAGACACTTAGTATATACCGTTATAAACCATAGCGACTAGACTTTAAATACCACGGGAAACGCCTAAACCGATTACGCGTATATAGGAATAGGATTAACCCGGATTACCGTAAAAGAAACTAAGAATAATACTCGAGATACCTAAGCTAAAGTATTAACCTTACCCTTAAAGAAGCGATATAGCGGTTAGCGGTAAGGATACTAGGCTCGATACGCTAGATACGCCTAGTCTAAAGCTCGACTTAGATCACTTAACGCATAAAGTAAGCGATAGGAATACGCAGACTTCTTTTAAGGTTATAGCTACCCTTAAATAGAGTCACGGTATTACCTTATCGTAATTATTAATTCCTCTAATAAAGTCCGATATACTAAAACCTAAGATAAGTAAATAATATATAGAACTAATACGCTTAAGCGTAAGGATCCGTGAACGTAGAGCTTAGGGGAAGGTAAAGATAATTAATCGGAGGATATATAAAGCAGAACCGGAGGAAGACGGAGCCCTGATTATATTCCTTACGTCTAATTAATAGGAGGAATATAAAAAGAACCTATCCGCGTTTCTAGTATTCTTTTTAACGTTTCTTAGAGTAGTAGACCCTAAAAGGTCCGCTCGGTTAAGTAAAGTGGCGAAGAAGTAAATAATAATAAGCCTAAGGCTTAATAGACGGATTTATCGGGATAACCTATAATCTCCGTTAAGGAATTAGTTAAAGATAACTTTATACCTAATAAATGCTTAATTTAAGGAAGCAGCGTATAAGGAAGTTAATAAACTAATCGAAAAACGTATATAAAAAGAAATTAACCGCGACGATATAAAAACCAGACCTTTTTTATAGAAATAGGTCTTTACCTATAAATTTAACTAAGAGGGATATCTTAAAAGAGCTAAGGTATATATCTGCGTAAAGGGCAATCTTTAAGATAGCTTTACGATTAAGGGTATATACGCAGTAACGCTTATATCGCGCTTATTCCGTATAGTAATAGCGCTTACCGTGTAATTTAACCTTAAGATTAAGTAACTCGATATTATAAACGCCTTTATCCACGCCGAATAAAATAAGACCGGATAGCTAGTTACGTGTAAGCTACCTAAGGGATTTAAGTAACTAGGAAAGTGCCTAGAGCTCGATAAAGCTCTATACGGCCTAAGAGACTCGCTAAGACTCTGGTTTATAACCTTTTTAGCTATATTAAAGGAGCTAGGAATAAAGGCTAGTTTAGAAGAACCGTGCCTCTTTTTTACTCTAAAAAGAGACGTTTTTATTATATTCTTCGTGGACGATATATTAGTCTTATTCTATAGAAATAACGCGTCTCGAGTATACGAAATTATAAACGGTATTAAAGGTCGATTCGAAGTATCGGATAAGGGAGATGCCGAATTCTTCCTAGGCGTTAAAATTATATAAAATTATACCGAGTATAAGATCAGCCTATTATACGAGTTATATATTAAGAAAGTAGTATAGCGATTCGGGATAAATATTCTAAATATATATCCGATAATCCCGATCCCCGTTATAAATTATAAGAAAAGCACCGGTAAAGTAACTAAACACTAAGTAAAAAGATATCAGGAGAAGGTCGGATTACTGCTTTATATAGTAATTATAATTAGACCTAATATAGTATTTACGTTTTCTATTCTATCACGATTTCTTACTAACCCCTTATAAGAATATAAGAAAGCCGTGGATTAAGTAATCCGCTATTTATTTATAACGCGTAACCTCTTAATTTAATACGGTTTAAGTATAGGGGTATAGGTAATAGTGATTATTAGCGACGCCTTTTTTATAGATAATATAGATACACGCCGATTATTATAAGGTTTTCTAATAAGCCTTTTTAATAGTCTTATCGTTTAGAAGGCAAACCGCTAGGCTATAGTTATAACGTCTATAACCGAGGCAGAACTACTCGCCTTAGAATAAGTCGCGAAGGAAATAATAGGACTAAAGCGTCTTTTCGCCGAGATAAGATTTAACCCGGAGTTACCTTAGGATATTTATTACGATAATATATAAACGATCCGACTTATAGTTAACGGTAACTACCGGATTAAAACCCGTTTACGCTATATCGATATATAGCGTATATAGGTCCGCTAGGAATATAAGAAAGGGGTATTTAGAGTGGTTTATCTTACTATAAAAGAGATACTAGCCGACGGTTTAATAAAGGCGCTCCTAAGGTAACGATTTAAGACTTTCTAAGCGTACCTTAATATAAAGGTACTCGGAGGGGGTAGAAATCAAGGAAATTAACTAAGGACCGAAAACACCACTAAAAATTAATTATCTAAGTTAACCCTATAATAGGGGAAAAAGGTATTATATACTAATAACGCCTATACGCTAAAAAGCCCCTATCCTTTTATTAAAAGCTCGAATAAAAAAATCATTTACTCGCACCCTTATTATCGGCTAAAGTATTAGCCGCCTTAGTCGTAGTTTCTATTAGCTTCTTTATTTAAGCCTTAATTACCTTTTAAACGGTATTAGTTAATACCGACCCTAGTTTATTTCTAGATACTTTATCGGAGCTTTTATCGCCCTTAATAAGAGCTTTATTTAGAATAAGTTCCAGGCTTAGTTTATTAAAAAATTCCTTGAATTTATTAAGTAAAATTAATTAAAACTTAATAGTCTTTTTAAGCTTATCTTCGAACTACTAAGGAGTTAGTAAGTAAGAAACGATAGTCGTAAATCTTAGATAAGCACTTATACCCGGAATATCTTAAACCCTTATATTATTCTAACCACCGATAATTTTAATTAAGACATGCACTAATAGGAGGAGGTACGCCGGGCTAAGTATAAGTTAGCGGTCGTAAGTCTTAAAAATAAGAAGAAGGAGTAACTTATATAAGTTTATATATATAACTACCCCTATAATACTTATTATAACGCTTTAATCGTTTAGAGTATATATAGTATTTATTAAATAACTTTTGCTTACTAGATATAACGCCACGTATATATTAAATATAAGGCGGATCGAATATAATTAGGATGTGGTCCTTAGTGCTTACTTTGGCTTTAGCCTTACCCTTATTAACTTTCGCCTTTTTTAAAGGTAAGGGAGAGGCGGTAGCCTCGGACTCGGAGGCGGGGGCGGTAGAGGCACTTAAGGCGGGGGCGGGGGAGGTATCTAACGGACTAGCCTTAGATTTAATTATATTAATAGTTCGCTTATTCTAAACGCTATTAGAGTATAAATGATAGGAAAAGAAAGCTTAACTTATACGAGGAGATCGTCGAATACTATTAGCCGGGCTAGGAGAGGCGGTAGGAGGAGGCGGAGTAGTACGATTACCGGTACTAATAGGGAGAGGGTCCTGTATACCCGATCTAAAATTAGTGCCGAGCTAAGTAATAAGTGCGATGATTAACTAGAAGCTAAGCAGATTACTTACTATAGCGAGCTTTAATAGAAGAGATAATTAACGCTATAGTTAATTAAAGAAGATAGCTTATAAAAGGTTAAAAATCGTTAAAAAAGTGGGTGGAAAACTAACGATTTTAATAAAGGTAAAGGGAAAAAGATTATTATAAATTAAGCGGAAGGAATAGCTTTTTAAGCTAGAAAAATCTGCTATTATAAGCTCCTATAATAGGGAATTAGCCCTATTAACCTATTTATAGAAAATTTCCTTTGTGTTTGAAGCTTTTATTATTATTTAGGAAATATCACGAATATAATTATATAGCGTTTATTAGCTGGATTTACCTCGCCGAGTTTTCGAATAAAGGAAATAAAGTACTCAGAAGTAATTAAAGAGCTACGTAAATAGCACCTTAATTAGGGGGTGTGTTAAACTGAATAAAAGAAAACCCACTATTATTAGGTAATAATAAGTTATGGCCCTATATCGGAAGGATAATTATCCGAAGGGTATATCTTATAATGTATTTAGACCTAGCATATAATTTTCCTTTATATACGTGGAAGATAGGAATACAACGCTTTCACCTCTCTTTTGTTTGCTCGAGATACAGTACGACACCACGCCGTCTTCCACTGCCTTTTCTACCCTTTTTCTGCTGCCTTTTCCACCCCTTTTTTACTACTATTTTTAGCTTTAGAAGCCTTATAATATATAGAGCGCGCTGCCCTGTTCTAGGCAGTGGGAGTGGTATTAGGCGTTAGGGTAATAGGTAAGACTGATGGGTATGTCTATGATCTGTGAATAGCCTCACTTTGGGTGACTACTGACAGGGATTATATCAATTCGATCAATTAGTCATCAATCAATCAACTTCACGATGCCGAAAGTATCAATCAGTCAATTTTATACCCCGGAATTGAGTTAATTGGTCGAATTGCAACGCTGGTTATGCAGCCAAGATTGCCTGCCTACATCCATTCATCGTACTGGACAAGTGCTGCCCAAGTTTATGCGGGAGGGATACCATAATTGTAGCTTAAGCACATGCACCCAGCCGCGCGGTTGGCGCCATTGGACTGTCCGTCTGCCTTGCGACCCTTGTCGAGGCCTGTAGCTACTGGACGATTCGACTTGCAGCTGGTCGATCGAAGGGAGAAGAAGACTGTGGATGCTACATACGTCAGATGTAGGCCTCAATGCATGAAGCTGGTGAGATGCCGCATGGTGCGCATGGAGTCATGGACTCATGGACCTGTTCAAGATGTCTAACACCACAGGCTTCACCGAGAAGTGGAAGAACACCCCAAACGCCCCCGGGCCCGCCATCAGAATATGCACGGGAAACGCGACCATTTGTTTTGCTGCCTATGACTCTCTCGACTTGGAGATCCCTTTACTTCAACAGCTTTAAAATGTATGTCCATTGCCCCTTTCTCAGCACCCATTTGTGTGTGGGCCTACTAGTCATTGTTCGTGCGACATCAGTATTTCACTTTGTCCCGACCTCCATTTGCTCTCATCTCGCATCAAAACTCCCGCCTTGTTCTCAAGACACGCCAGACTATCCAGGCACGGGCTCTCTTTTCCATCAACCCTGCCGGACGAGACACCTGCTCAAGACGGAACTGTGGCATATCTCCATTGGTAAGATGCGCTCAGGGGAGGGCTACTGCGGGTCTCAATTAACTCAACTACTCTGCTGTGTTGCTAACAGGTCGAGGCAGGGTATACCGCATCCCTTGACTATGTGTTCCCAGGGGACTAGTTGCCCATTGAGACAGGGCGTGGACCCGATGTGGGAGGGTGGCGACTCGGACGACTATCCCGATGACCTCGTCGCGCAAACTTATCCCTCGGGGGGCGGCCTCCGGCATATTCACGGACTGGGCGGGGAGACTGTTGATCCACGAGAGCTCTCCCTGTCGAATCACAGCCATCCGAAACTCGATTCCCTTCAAGGGGTGGACACTCAGTGCCATGATAACCAAACCCTGGAGGCCTAGTCTCCCAGCGGTTTTCAGCTGCAGGGGGATTCCGCCTCCTATACCCAGCTCATTGGTTACCGGGATGAGTATCACGACTTGGCAAGGGTTTCGAGTTTGGATCTATCAGTAAATACGCCGGGGAGTTGCAGTACTTTCTCTGCATCATCCATCGCCGGAGAGGATGACCTGAACATGGCAAAGGTTTCAGGCTCCAAAAGGGGTGGGAAGACGGGGGAGGCAACTTCAAGATCCCTTCTAGCTTCTCGTTCGAAGACGAACACGACGTCGACTTCCAAACGGAACAAGGTCCCGGTAAAATGCGACTATATTGATTGTGGGAAGGTCTGTGGGCAGGTCTTTGAGCGACCAACTGAGCTGCAGTACGTCCCGTGTAAGAGACACGGAACCGTCGTGTTTCTCTTGTCCTCCGCTGTGTTGAGAATTATTCTCAACAGCCCTGACCCTCTCTGAGTGCTAACTGCTGACCATATGACAATTACAGCAAGCATCAGAAAAAGCACAATCCCCAAGTCCCTTGCACCAAGGAGGGCTGCGGTGAGAGGTTCATGGGAAAGAAAGAGCGTGATCGCCACATTCGTGTAAACCACCCCGGTCACGCGAATAGCAACCTTCCCCCTGAAGGAGGCACCTGTCCTTGGCCAGACTGCATGTACAAAACCTTCACGCGCGAAGATAACTTCAAGCGACATATGGATGAGAAGCACAAGGGTCTCAACCCGGACCGGACCTTATGGGCTCAGAAGAGACTGGGGAGTTTGAGGTGGGAATGTGCCCAAGAGCCTGGACTTTCTACTTGGAGCTAAGGTCGTGATTCCTTTATCTTTCTTTTGTTTGTTTATCGTCGGACCAGCCTGTCTTTGTTGCTTTGTTCGGTCTGTATGTTGTTGTTTCTGCTTACTATCATGTCAATCTTCTTTGGACTTGGGTGTTTTGTTTCATGAATACCAGGGAGCGAGGACGATCTAAAACTTGGTTTTATATCCTTCTCGCTCCCTGGTATCCATTAGAGAAAATACCTTGGAAGTCGTTCCGTTCTTTACCATGTTATTGTTGGGATCTTGATGGCTGGGGAATACGTCGATAGCTGTGATGATGGAAAACGCTCGCTTCATGTTCTGAATACACGCTGTGATTCCTACCTAGACAAGAGCCACAAGGCTACATACTTCAAGTGACATCTACCCCAGTCGCCATCGCATTAACACCTTCAAGTCCAGACTCCCACTACAGATTGCAAACTTGACGCGGCCCCCTCCTTGTCGCCGTTGCGTCGCAAGGCCTGACGCACGAGATTCAGAGCCGAACTTCCCAGGAAGACAGGAAGCTTGAGTCTCTGGGCCTCGTCTACCGCAGCGCTCAGCCGGGAAGCAAGAGACTGCAAAGACTCGCCACCACTCGACGACGACGCCGCAGCAGCATCGCCACGAAGCGTCCTGATAATCTCGGGCCCCACGGTCGACAGCATCCGGGAACCGCCGGCGGCATTGATGCAGAGCTCAAAAGTCTGGTCCAAGTCCAGGCCGACAAAGTGGGCGAAAGCCAACGTCTCGGCCGCGGAACACAGATGGATACCCCTCAGCAAGTCGACGACGAGGGCCGACTTTTCCTCCTCCGTCTTGGCGGCCCCCTGCACGGGACCGACGCGGCCCACGCCCTCGGTGTACATGCGGATCAAACCGCCGTCGTCATCGGGTCCGTACCCCCTGCCGAGACTGGAAAAGTAGACCTGTTCCGCCGCGGTGGTCATCGGGGTGGGGAACCCGGCGCCCCGCGCCTCGTGGGTGATGATGCTCGTATCCTTCAGGATGATGGTAGTGGCGCTGGCGATGGGCTGGTGGTTCGCGTCGAGGATACGCGGGAGGCGGTTCTCGAACATCCAGCTCCAGCCGTCGGACCGGAGGATCTCGTCGGCGGCCTTGGCGAGGTCGAGACCCAGGTGGGCGGCGAAGCCGAGGGCCTCGCTGGCGGAGAGGATCTGGTTGGCGGCCAGGACCTGGTGGCACATCTTCATGTTGCTGCCGGGCGCCGATGCCGCCGCGCACGATGTACAGCTTGGCCGGGTCGGACATGGCTTGGAGCAGGTCCTTGCCCTTTTCGAGGGCGGCGTCCGAGGCGCCGGCCATGATGGAAAGGGTACCGGCGGCGGCGCGCCCCGCGCCTCCCGAGACGGGACAGTCGACGAGGAGGATGTCGGGCCTGCCCCGGGCGGCGAAGTCCTTCTCCAGCTCCTGGACGTAGGAGCAGGGTACTGTCGAGCAGAGGAGCACGACGGCGCCCTTGGGTAGGGTCTTGATGGCGGCGGATTCCGAGTCGAGGAGGACGGATTGGGCTTGCTGGGCGGTGGCGACCATGCATACGCAGTAGTCCTTGTCGGCGACGGCTTCGGAGGGGGTGGTGGCCGTCTTGCCTCCCACTTGGGCGAACCTCTCGAGGGTCGGTCCGTAGACGTCAAAGCCGGTGACGGGGTAGCCTTCTTTGACGAGGTGGGTGGCCATGCCGAAGCCCATGGCTCCGAGGCCAATGAAGGAGACGTGGGGTTTTTGTTGGGTCATATTGAGCGGCGGTTAGGCGGATGGGAGGTTGAGGTAGGTAAGGAGGGAGAGTATGTGTTGGACGTTGTATAGGTCAACAGTCCAAGATGCGAAATTCGGGAGATATGTTAATTATGGCTAATAATTTGTTAATAAGGACTCGTCGTATTAATTGCTGCAGAAGAAGAAAAGGGGAAACAGGACGAAAAAAAGAAAAGCGCCTCGGTGAATTCCCCATGTCGCGGTCAGGGGATGGATGGCTTTTATCAGGCCGAGCTATCGCTATCGGTCATGTCGATCCCCCTCCCCCACGTTCACTTACCCCAATTACTACCAGCAAAGCCGACGCACCGTTCCTCATAGGTGGATCTTAGGGGCTGGCTTCTTGCACTGTCTGGTCTAGTCCCGGCTAAATAGGGACAGGCGCTTATGGGGAAGGAGTTAGATGGGCTTCGAGTTTTGTCAAGGTCGGCCAAAAGACCGATCTCGGGAGTCGGGGTCGGGAGTCGGGAGTGGAGACTCGGTGCTTTCACCGAACGGTAAGAAGTCCGTTATTCCTGGGAAGAAGGCGCCGTTCCTTCGTGTTCCAGAGTGCCTCGCGAAGAATCGCCATCGAAGTATTTGTCTCTACTCAATGGCCGAGTTTTGTACTGCTGGTGTCCTGCTCTGACCGGTGGATTGCTGGGCTTACCCGGCCAGTCTCGGTGGATTCACCGGCCGGAATCCCGGGATTCGCTACGTATTTCTCTACAGTGCGGGTTATATTTCGGAGACGGTGAGACCCACACCCCGCTTACACCCCGCTTCGCAACCCCGCTGAGGGGTTCCGTGGGGGGTTGACGTAGAGATGCATTATCAGGAATGCCGCGGAGCTTTGGAGGGGGGACTTAAAGATAGAGAGGCATCGGGGGGATTTCCGGCTTTTTTTTTTCTTTTTCCTTTTTCCTTTTCATTTTAAAGGGAATTGTTGTATTTATTTGGATTCCTCCTCTGAATCCCTCCTGTTCATATTAATTCACATCTGTTTTCTTTTAACAGTTTATTATCTTACTAGACATTCCAATAGCCATACTCCAACAGCTCCATCCCTCATATCTCGACCCTCCCGACAAACACATCACCTTCCACTCTCCTCGTCCGCCTCAGTCCATCTCTTCCTCCGCCCTCCAAACCCTTCAAAATGCCTCGGCCACCCCTCTCCCAAAACCGCACCCTCTCCATCCTCAACGCAGCCCGTGATGGGGGCTACGCCGTGGTAGGCGTGTGCTGCTACAACCTCGAGTCCGTCGTCGCCACCGTCCGCGCCGCCGAGAAGAAAAAGTCCCCCGCCGTGGTCCAGCTCTTCCCCTGGGCCATGGAATACGCCGGCGACGCCCTCGTCCTCGCCGCCGCGTCCCTATGCCACAACGCCTCCGTCCCCATCTCGCTCCACCTCGACCACTGCCAGACCCCGGAGCTGGTGCGCCGCGCCGCCGACATCCCCGACGGCTTCGACAGCATCATGTGCGACATGAGCCACTACGACAAGGAGGAGAACCTCGCCCTGACCAAGGAGCTCGTCGCCTACTGCCACGCCCGGGGGATCGCCGGCGAGGCCGAGCCGGGCCGCATCGAGGGCGGCGAGGACGGCGTCGCCAGTACCGCCGACCTCGAGGGCGTCCTGACCACCCCCGAGGAGGCCGAGCTGTTCGTCGCCACCGGCATCGAGATGTTGGCGCCGTCGTTTGGCAACGTCCACGGCGAGTACGGCCCGCGCGGCATTCAGCTGGAGTACGAACGGCTCGAGGCCGTCAACAAGGCCGTTGGCGACAGGGTGCGGCTGGTCCTCCACGGTGCCGACCCCATGACCGAGGAGATCTTCCACCGCTGCATGGACGCCGGCATCACCAAGGTCAACATCAACAAGGGAGTGAACAACGCATACGCCTCGTCGCTGGAGGAGACCCAGGGGAAGCCCATTACCCACGTCATGGAGGCGGGGACCGACAAGATGCAGAAGGCTGTTGAGTGGTACATGGACTGCTTCCGTAGCACGGGCAAGGCGTGAGGATAGGGTGTTGGTAGGCTATAATACAAATGTGGTTCACCTCGCAGTTGTGCAAAATATCCCCGTGATGTGCGTACTTGCGACGGCAATGGTCTCTGATATGGAATTGATCAACTCCTTTCCTCTTGGTATCATCTATCATCCCAGCTCCTTGTTTTCCGTAACCCGACAAACTCTTCGTCCAAGACTAAGAAACATCCATTACCCCTTGTAGATTAAAATGGTCCGTATCGTAGCCATGATCCTGTAGTTCGCCTCGTAGACGACTCCATAAGTATATACACAATAAGTGATTCGTGCTTGTATCAAGTCCTTCGCATGCCAGCACAGCTGTAGTATTACAACTCCAACGGCCCCTTACCATCGCCAAAAACCTTGTCGTGCCACGGCTGACTCCCCTTCTGGCACACGCCGTCCCAGCTGATGGGCTTGAACTCGCGCGACGGCTCAAAAACGCGCACCGCCTTCTCTTCGGCGTCGATCCGGGGCGCAAAGTAGACCGTCTCCTTGCCATCTTTACCTCGCGGCGGGAGCCTGGCCAGCGGCGCCTGTCCTTCCCCGTCGGCGATAGGTACGGGCTTCAATTTCTCGACGATCAAATCCCGCAGGTGCGGGTAGAACCACGTCATGTTCCACCAGTTCTCCAGCCGCCACGGCTTCAGGCCGTTGATGTACGCGTTGTGGTGGACGCCGACGGGGGACAGCCCGAAGAAAAAGTCGGTGTAAAGCGGAACCTCGTCCCACCGCTTCCCTGGCATGGGTCCCTCGCTGTCCCTCAGCTCGGCCGGGATGCCGCGCACGCGCACGCCGTCGGGGACGCCGGCCTTGGCCGACTCGCGCTCCAGGGTTTTCTTGTCCCCAATGACGACGAACTTGCCGTCCTCCTCGGCCGAGCACGTGGGGGGTATGGTGGTGAAGTTGTAGTCGAGGCCGATGCCAAACTCAAACTGCTTCCCGTCGCGAACGGCGGCGTGGGCGATGGCCCGCGTCTCGGGGGCGAGGGCATCCAGGCGGGTCTCGGCGGCGGTCCCGTTCCACGTCTCGGCGAGGCTGCGCATCCACTCGCGCCAGAGCATCTGGTCGCCAATCACCTCGCCGACGAGCGCCTGGTCGCTCCAGAGCTGGCGGCCCCGCATGGCGGTTTGGTCGACCTTCTCCTTGCACCGCTGCAGCGCCTGGCGGAGCGATCCCATGGTGCCCATGATCAGGCCGCTGTTGACGCAGCGGGGCCGCACCCTCCTGTATTTCCTGGCCGGGTCGGAGAAGAAGAAGACGTGGTCGGTGTCGTCGCCGTAAAAATCGTCGGGCAGCGGCGAGTCGGGCCAGTGCGCGTAGTTTGGCTCGGAGCCCGAGTCCCAGCTCGGGTGGCAGTCCTTGGCCGTGGTGATGATGATGGACTGCTGCGGCGGCGGGACGGGAAAGTCGGCGGCCAAGGCTTCCCATTCGCGTCGGTTGCGCTCGTCGGCCTCGCGGTTGAGTTGGTGGTAGCGCTCGATGAGTACGGACGGCGGAAGCTGGAACCAAATGTCGTAGGCGTCCACGAGCAGGATCAGATCGTGTTCGTCGGCGTCTTCGGCGTCGTGTTCGAGCAACGTTTCGATGACGGCGAGGAGGCTCTCGAGTTTGGCGATGTGGCTCCCCGCAAACTGCCAGTCGGGGCGGTTGAACTCTCCCCGCCAGTTCAGGATGGTGGGCATGGGATAACCCAATGCGACGGCGGACATGATGACCTTGCAGAGGTTGACGGCCGGGCCATCGGCGGGCATGACGACGCGTAACCTCCGCTTCCCACCCGGATCTTCTTTGTATGAGGGCACGTGTATGGTGTCGAATAGGTCTTTTGTTACGATATTGCCGGCGACCGAACGGGGTAACGGGTCGTCTGACTGCACGCTATGTGAGCTTTCCTGGGAAATCCGAATAGGAGAAGAGCAGGTTGACATACCATAAAGTAGTATAGTGCTAAGACGAGGACGAATATACATGTAAGACCTAGCATCTTGGTGCAACGGGCGCTTCTGTAAAGCAGCCTGCTTGATCTTCCGGAAGAAGTTGCCCCTGTCGGGCCGCCATTGTGGGCATCGGGTTCGACGAACATGCTGGTGTTGCGCCTGCTGCTAGAATTGCTGCCGATATCTGATCCCGACCAGTTTGGTAATCGATTTCTCGAAGATGGCGGTCCGTAAGCGGCCATGGCCGCAAATTCCTTCGAACCAAAGGCGGCGGACCTGGACAGACAGCGTCGAGGTGATGGTCGAGGCGATGGGAGGTCGAAGGCGGCGAGTCGCGGACGGGGAGATGGTGATCGTGAGTTGTTCCTCCTAGCATATAATTATGCATAAAGACATGCGCTGAACGAAAGGACTTTCAAAACATGAACATTCGTGTGTGGAAAACGCGATTATGATGCCCCGTCCTGCAGGATGCGGGAGGCACAGGAGAGGATCGTAAGCCAAGGCCCAAGCCGCAAAGTTTAGGGGGTGGAGGGAAAGTTGTGGCTGTGTTGGACTTGGCATGCAGTACCTGTGGCTTGTCGTACCTTTCTGTGGCTTGAGAGGCAGCCCCACCCCCTATTCCAATTTCCATCTCCTTGATGACTAAGCTCCAATAATCTCCACCAGAGCTTCTCCGTCTTCGTCCACTCGACCTCCAACATCACCAACTCACCATTACTCTTCTCCCTCTTTCTATGCCGCCGCCGACTCCGCCATTCTCTGGCGACAAACTCCCATAATGCCCGGCCTCTCCCGGCCACCCGCCGTGCGCTTCCAAGATGAGGTCCGCACCTTCATCGCCTTTGGCCTCGTCGGTTCGTCTCCCTCCACGCCCCTACTACCTCCCAACTCTTCGCAAGTCCAACGTCCAACGCAACGTCCAACATAACTAACACCCGAATCCAGGCACCGTCAACTCCATCCTCCCCCTAATCGTCTTCTCCGCCAACTACCTCATCATCCCCTTCCCGCGACCCGTCGTCACGATACTCGAAATCCTCCCAGCCCTCCTCGTCAAACTCATCCTCCCGCCCCTCCTCCGCCACGTCAACATCCCCTACCGTCTACGCCCCCTCCTCCTCGCCGCCTGCTGGGCTCTCACCCGCGTCGTCACAGCCGCCACCCCGCCCAACGTCCCGCCCCTCCCGCGCATCCTCATGACCATGCTCGCCTCCGCCGCCTCCGCCGCCACCGACGTCTCCTGCCTCGGCCAGCTCCGCCACTACGGCCCCGCAGGCCTAGCAGGCTGGGGCGCCGGCACCGGCTTCAGCGGTCTCCTCTGCGCCCTCCTTCCCCTCGCCGTCACCGTGTGGCAGGGCCGCGAACTCCGCCAGGCCATCGAGCACATCCTCCCCCTGACCGCCGTAATGCTCGTCGCCTTCCTCCTCGTCCTCCCCCGGCCCGCCGTCTACCGCCGCCCGGACGACCTCCTGGCCGAAGATCTCCAAGGCGAGCCGGGTGTCTTCCTCCTCCAGCAGGACCCTCACAATGGAGCCGCCAACGGACATTATTCAGGGAACACCACGGCCGCCGGCGGCAAGCTCGACGCGCTTTCGAAGAACGTCAGACAAAACGTTAACCTCGCTCGGTCGCTCGTGAAACCGTACATGACGCCGCTGTTCGTCGCCTTCGCCGTGCAAGCCATCGTCCACCCGGGTCTATCGCGCGCCCTGGACGCCTCGGTCCTGCCGGATTTCATGCACTATAATACAGCCCACGGTCTCTTCTTCCACGCCGGCAACCTCATCGCCCGTTCTTCCGTGCTCTTTTTCCGCTTCCGCCGCCCGCGGTCTCTGCTGACCCCCCTCCTCGTCCTTCTCGCCTCCGTCCTCATCAACGCCTACTTTCTCATTTCTTCCTACGCCATCTTCGTCATGGCCTTCGTCGTCGGCTTCCTCGTCGGTGCTGTCTACGTCAACATCTTCGCCCGCATTTTGGAGGACGACACGTATGACCCTGACACGCGGGAGTTTAGTCTCGGCGCAGCGAGCGCTGGCGAGGCTGCCGGCCTGCTGCTCGGCGGTATCGTAGGAAGTATCTTCGAGGCGGCTCTCTGTAGTTTCCCGGCTGATGGGACAAGGTGGTGTCACAGAGCTAGATAACAAGGGCCAGTCGACGCCGGTCGTTTGCATAGATAGTATAGAGCGCAGCGTTTTCATACGCGTGCCTTTTCGGTTGCGGAAATGGGTAATCATTTCTGGGTATAAATGTATAAATTTACAAAGAACAAATCAAGGCCTTTTCGCCTTTTTTGCAAATAATATACCCTAATTAACTTCACCTCCGGACTTCCCTGCGATCCCTCGGCATGGGTGCCTCCAGCTCGTGCACAACGTGTGCTTCTAGCTCCATTCGCGAATCGCTGTGGAGCTCTCTGGGCGACACATACGGGTTCGCGGCAGACCTCGTCGTGTCGTCGCGCCTCGAAGGCTCCTGTCTCGGGTGTCCGCTGGGAGGATTGGTGGGTCCGTACATATCAACGGGCGTGGACGTGATCGAGTTGGGCCGGTACGCCGGACGGGGCATTTCGTGGTAGCGGGGAAGCGACTGGGTGCCGAGCGAGGGTGACGACATCATCCCGGACGGTTTCCCCCTTTCCGCTGGAGGCGGGAGGCTAGAGGCCAAGCCACCCTCTCGGCGACGTTGCGTACGTCGCCGACGGTACCAGATGAGCACTACAGCAGTGGCCACCAAGATTACGCCGGCGACAACACCGCCAGTGATGCCACCGACCAGTGTGCTGTTGGGACCGGGGGCACCGCTGTTACCACCCGACTGGTCGTTCCCGCCAGCGTTATCATCGCCGCCGCCGCTATCTCCGCCGTCCTCCTCTGCAGTGTCACCTACACTCGATGTTAGCCGTTTGTCTGAACGGTAGGATCAATGCTTCGAGACCCGACATACCCAAAAACATAGCCCGCACTTCAGGGCTCGACCACGCGACGGAGTCCTGGTGCCTACGCAAAGATTAGCGAATAACCCTCTTAATGCTGCTGATAAAATCACCCGCCTACCAGACTCACCCGTCACTGTACCACTGCCGCACCACGGCCGGCGACTGGTATCTCTCTGCCCCAGCGTCATAATGGTCCTTCCACTGCAATTGGCTGATGTCAAACACACCAAGGCCGTTCTCCCAGGGGTCCTGGTCCTCATACTTGTCGACCTCGTTAGATATTCCTTCGTTCATGCCTCCGATCGATATCATCTGCCTGTTACCGGCCAAGACACAAGCATGGTCTGCACGGGGATTGAAGGCGGCATAGTCTGCCCGAAACCATTGGAACCCAGGTAATGTAAGGATGTAGAGTTCGTCATATGCCGTGGAGAGGCGGCTATTCACGCCGCCGTATACAAATCTGCCATCTTGTCAGTTCAAACTGTCTCCCGTAGTTTTCTGTAGGCCTGTTCTGCGTACGGGGGAGTACATCGTACATCTCTGTTGTGCCCTCTGGACTCTTGGCCGACACAGCACAGAATCGGCTTCGCCTCGAGGGCGATGAGCCCCTCGTCTCTTGCGAGAACCACTTCTTGGTTGATGGGTCGTAGAAGGTGATGTTGTCGAAGGAAAGAAAATGCTCGGGCGGGTCTCGGTAAAGGTCCAGTCCGCCCATCTCTCCACTGAGGAACATGACCAAGCCGTCGTCGGAGTGTTCTGGAAGACAAAGCGCGCTGCCTCGATAGTAGGTTCCTAGGGAGTTGAATGCTGCGGCCGATTCGTTTGTCCACCGCCCCGTGTCCATATCAAAGGTCACCAAACCTGGCGTCGGTATCTTTGCCGGGCTCTCGATGGTGAAATCGGTGCGGTTGCTGGTGTACCCGCCGAGGATGAACGCCTTGTTGCCGCAGGCGACGGAACCGCCACCCACAGTTCGTTTGATCTCCCTAAAGTCCTCGCTGTCGGCCGGTTCCGAGACGTGCCACTCACCACCACCAAAGTCATCGGGTTCGAATTTCCATAGGTGTAGGCTGGTGTCGTTCACTTGTCCGGTTGTCGCCTCCCCGCCCCACGCGTACAGCCCGTTTCCTGTGTCATTGGCAAAGAAGTATTGAAAATTGTTCCGCGGCGCCTCTTTGTCCATGGTCCAGTACCGCACAGTTCGATTCGTCCACGAGTTGGTGACGGGAATCGCCAACATCTCAGAGGCTAGAGGGGCGTCAACCGGGAATCAGCTGCATGACGACCAGCAGGATCGTTATGGGCAACGGGAAACCACATACCCACTTGTTTCTCATACTTGCCATCCTCCACCAGAATCAAAGCTCCTCCATCGACATACATGTAGTCGCCAGCGACCACGGCTACGATGTTCGCAAGTCAGTATAAAACCGACGTGCCCAGCATATCAGAATACACAAACTGACGCCCGCAGACTTACCAGAAACACCAGATAATCTCGAAAGGTCACGAATATCCAACCTGTCTTGTCGTTTTGACTTTTGTCCTTGCTCGCCCATCGAGCTTGGTGCGGCTCGACCAGCACACAGGGCAAGCCAGGCAAAGAGCGTCGGCACCACTGATGGCTTCATGTTTCACAGGGCGAGCGTGCGAAGGAAAAGGAAAATGGGATGCGCCTCAGAGATGCGTTGGGGGAAGAGACAAAAGAATTAGATAACTCGACCTGTTCCGTCAGCCATCGGATTGGCGCGGACCCGGACGATAATTTTGGCCCCCAATTCTGCAGGCGCAGGCAGATGGAAGCTGAAAGGTTACGGTGAACCATGTCGATGTTTCGGCTTGTCCGGGGGGCCGGGACCATCCGGACGGAGATCATGGCAGCCCAGGGCGATTCCATCGGCAATAGGGGCTACGCCAAGGACGAGGCAACGTCGGATTACATGACAGCCTGCTTGGAACAGAAAACGTCAAGGCCAGTCTAGGCTATGTCAAGATGATAACCGCTACTTCTTAGCCGTCACGTCATGCGTCGATATGAGACGCGAAATCCGAGAAGCGTGTACACGCCGAGGTCGGGCCGACGATGGCGCGCAGCTTTGTTTCAATTTCAGCTCGACAGTCATTGGCAGGACAAAGTCGAACAGGGAACCATGGGCACGAATATCCAGAGAAGCACTCGATGGATCAAGGGAATCCGGGGATGGTCGAATCTGGTTACCGAAATGGAGCTGCCGTCATCGTATTCGACGAGACATCGACTCAAGGAAGCAGTGCAATATAAAAGAACGACGATCAACAGGCTCGTGGCGCAGCGACCGTATTCGTGTAACTCCTTTCCAGGAGGTTGGAGTGTATGGTTGCAGATTTCTTGCTTCTCCGTGAGACGATGGAGGTCGGTAAGATGGTGGGGTGGAGAACGCGCCTGAAATAAGTGGAGCGACTCGATTACGTACACAAGTACGTTGTAGTGTACTTCGTTAGTACGGACCGCGCGCTAATTTATCACGTGACTTCGCGTGGTATTCCCGCAGGTCCAGTCGCGTCTCATCCACCAAGTGGGGGATTCATCCTACAACCTAACCATCTCTGTCCTCTCTACTCACGGAACAACGACCATTCAGAGGCATGGTCTCGAATTGAACATTCGATGGCACCTTCGCACCACTCTCGCGGACCGACATGCATACTCGTCTGTACCCAGTAGTGGCGCTTCCTCCCTGGCCATGACAGCACCGACCCAGCCGCCCGAGACACCGGGTGCTCGCACAGAGGAGCCGCCCGAGACTGGCCGCGAGGATCCGACCCAGACTCCGAAAGCGGCTTCCGAGCATGACACGTTGAAGTATCACCTCCTGGGCCCGTCTCTCACCAAGGCCGGCCAAGACTCGGTGGATCAGAAAAAGGTCCGTGTTTGAAGCGTCGGCTAGTCGTCAACTACCTAGTTCGCACACGCATACTAATCTAACTGCATCCAGGTATCCGAAACCATATTCAACGCCTCCAAGGGATCCAAATTCTTCAACCGGGAAGAGGCCAAGGACAGAATTCTGACCCAGAAGATCGACCAAATCCTTCAGAAAAAACGTCATCTCGATACCCTCGATCTGTCCCGTGAGCTCCGTCACGCCGACAATCTCGTCGCCCAGCTCGAACTCAGCCGAGACCTGAGTCAATGCATAGTCCACGTCGACTGCGACGCCTTCTACGCGGCCGTCGAGCAGCTCGACCGCCCGGAACTCAAGGACCTACCGTTCGCCGTGGGCGGCGGCGTCCTCACCACCTGCAACTACGTAGCCCGCAAGTACGGCTGCCGCAGCGGCATGGCCAGCTTCGTCGCCAAGAAGCTGTGCCCCGACCTCGTCCTGCTCAAGCTCAACTTTGACAAGTACAACGCCAAGGCCCAGGAGGTGCGCCAGGTCCTCGCCGGGTACGACCCCCGGTTCGAGAGCGCCAGCATCGACGAGGCGTATCTCAACATCACGCAGTACTGCGCCGAAAACGATATGCAGCCCGAAGACGCCGTGCAGCAGATGCGCCGCGAGATCCACGAGAAGACCCGCATCACCGTCTCGGCCGGCATCGCTGCCAACGCGAAGCTCGCCAAGATTTGCTCCAACATGAACAAGCCCAACGGCCAGTTCCTGTTGCCCAACAACCGGGCCGCCATCATGAAGTTCATGGCCAGCCTGCCGCCCCGCAAGGTCAACGGCGTCGGCCGGGTACTGGAGCGCCAACTCAGCGAGATTGGCATCAAGACGTGCGGCGACATCTACCAGTACCGCCAATACCTGAGTCCGCTCTTGGGGGAGAAGGCCTATGAGTTTTTGATACACTGCTACCTCGGCCTGGGCCGCACCCGGATCCAGCCGGCCGAGGAGTACGAGCGCAAGAGCGTAGGCACAGAGAGCACGTTCCAGGACATGTCGGACCCGGTTAAGCTCCGGGAGAAACTGCGATGGACGGCCGAGGAGCTTGAGAAGGACATGAAAAAGGCGGAATGCAAAGGCCGGACACTCGTCCTCAAAGTCAAGCTTCATACTTTTGAGGTATACACGCGGCAAGTCGTGGTACCCAAGGCGATATGCACGGCGGACGATCTCTACACCTACTCTCTCCCCATCCTGGCCAAGCTGGAGCAGGAGATGGCAGGGATGAAACTGAGGCTGATGGGGTTGCGGGTCACGCAGTTGGAGAGCACGAAAAAGCCCGATACCATGGCGTTCTTCGGCTTCCGACCACGCAAAACGACGGCCGATGCCAGCTCGGCTACGGCGCCGGATCCCGAGAGCGCCAAACGCGACAATGGTGTGTGGGAACAGTGGCCCGAAGAAGAGATGTACCAGCTCGATGACGAACTGCAAGCGCAGGCGGACGCGGCGGTGCAGGCGGCACAGCAGGAGGGAGATGCGGCCATCACCCCCCGTGGATCAGACTCGCGTCGCAGGCACGGAAAGGAGATCGTCCCCAACCCCAGCCCCTGTAAACCCGATACTAAAGTGGAAGAGGAGACGTGGTGGGACTGTCCGATTTGCAATCGGCCTCAAACGCCCGACGAGAGACGGTTTAACGACCACATCGACCTCTGTCTATCGAGACAGACGATCCGGGATGTGGTACACGAAGAGGTGCCGTCGAGAGCGCCCGCGTTGGGAACGCCGGAGACTACTAGGAAGTCGAAGTTTGGAAGTGAGAAGAAACGTGGCAGACCACCGACCGTGGATCCACGGCAGAAGAAGTTGTGTTTTGGATGAAGGAATGCTAGCTCCTTGAGCCTTTGGATATGTATATGACGAACGAGGTTGATGAATGATACCCCATGCCCCTAACTTTTTTTCATTCTTGCGATTTTTCCGCCATACCATCCGGAATCTTCTGCACGGCCAATGATCCAAGCCATGTCCTCAAGATGGCCGGCGGAACGGAGAGGATGAACAGTGAAAGACCTCGGCAACAGAATAGCGTCGTGTTCGCTGCACAAGATTTAGGCGGTGATGCCCAGCGATCCCTGTTGGTGCGGTTGAGAAGCATTCAAGCTCGGGGAAGACAATCACGTCCATGTCCAATTGTCCAACATTGGAGGGCTCACATGTCCATAGGGGAATTTCCAGGATCACCATGGTCCTTCTACGTCTTCCCATCATTGAGCATAATTTCTGCGCACGGAGAATTGTGTGTGTGCTAGTACGGCGTTGAGAAACAGGACAGAAGACAAGTGCATGAGAAATCTCTTTCCCAGTTCCACACAACAGTATGTACTGGTCCGTGACAAGCGGCGCTCCATCTCGAATAAGAGATTCCGACAGACTAGTCCCCTCGGAGGCAGCGAAGGGGCCGACTGGGTCCTTGCTAATAAACCATCCTGACCGAGTCGCGACAGAACAACCAAAGGGAAGGGGGGAAAAAAACATAATTTGTCAGCGCTAATCAGGTACCAAGTGGACAAGATGCGCAGTAGACGCGCTGTGAAGGGCTCAAGTCGACGAGTCGTCGTCGGAGATGGCCATGTTCATAAAGGAACCCCACGCTGGTGGATATGGCAGCGTGGGATGGTTTTGAGCCGCCGGACGAAGGGGAGGCGGCAGAAGTCGAGAAGGACGGGCAGGAAGCCGCAGAGGGTTTAGCTGCCGAGAAGGAAAGGGTTTTAAGAAGGCGGAATGAGATTCCGCCGCATCCACGGCACGTAGATCTTGGTGGTTTCTCTCTTGGCGTTGATGAGCGGTGGAGAGGTGGACGAAGGAAAAGAAAAGAAGAAAAAAAAAAGGAATAAATCGAAGCTGGAGAGTGGAGTCTACGTAAATTCACACTCATGTATGTACACTACCGTAGAACTGGTCTCAACTACCGGTACCTACCAATGGGGTCTTGGCATTCAATCATATGGTGGTTAGTCAGCAGCCCGTCCTGACGGTTTCCCCGTACTCACCGAGGCCACGGACCACTTCGCCTGAGTCGCCCGACTCGGCCTTCCCGACGGACCCGGGCTAAGACCGCTAGTTGCCCGGTTCCTCCAATACAACTCGTAGGCCACCTGCCGAGTCGTTATGCCGGGTAGTCATGTCGAATCCAGATCGCCGGAGATAAAACAAGCATCGGTACGTACCACACGTTGTTCATGAATCCTCCCAATAGGCGGCAAGATCGGCGCCTTCCGTCAGTGGCTGAGGCTGGCTTCTCATGGCCACTGACGGCCCATTGACGTGTACGTTGTCGTGTAACGACTGTTGTTCGTTCGTTTGAGTGCCGGCGCTATGTACGAATATTTCGACAACAAAGCGCATCTTTTGCTCTGAGAAGACCACATTTAGTGTACACTATTCGTAAATGTTAATTTCTTCGTCACGACCAGTAAATTTTATTCTCCTCATGAATTTTGGCCAATTGGCCGAGATTAGACTAGGGAAAAAAAAAAAAAAAAAAAGACGAAATACCAAGGACAACACCACAGTGGCACAGTCCACAGTCCACGACGGAATCATCCCGCTCCTCTGCCTCAACTTTCGAAGAAGCGCGTTTATCATCCGATGCTAAGAATAAAACTCAATTGGCCCCTTGGCATACCGCCGAGCCGCCGCCTAGAACACGTCTCCCACATTGCGGGGAAACAAAACGGCTTCTATTTTTTCTTATATCCTTCTCATTCCCTTGGCTCCTTAGACCTCAGATGTCTTTGTCACGTAACTTTTTCCTCCCCCATCGCCCTGCCTCAAGGGCCAGTTTCACATCCCGGACATCCGCTGACGGTTTACACTCTCCTCCGGTACTACGACCATGATTCGCTGCAGTGGACAACATCCCATGGGCCTAAACAACCGCCCCTGTGCTAAGTGGGCTTTTCGGCGGGCCCAGTGGCGACCATCTCTTTTGCACGGCGCTGGCTTGGCTTGGCTAAGCATCATGTCAACCCAAGCTCATCGTCATATGCTTCGTTTCCATTTCATCCGCCCCCTTTACCCCGTAATTTTGGAGCAGGGCGGGTGGTTGCTAACCCCGGAACTAAAAGAAAAACGTCTGATCTCGTCTACGGCGCGTCTAACGTTTATTTCGTCTTAAACTAATAAATCGTCCATCTGCTTTCTCCGGATCATATCTGAATCTCATCTTGTCCCTGAGTACCCTCTCCTCTCCTCTCATCTCTTCTCTTCATTCCTTATAAGAGTTCCTTCCACTATCCTGTTCCTGGAACTAGTCAGATCGTTCCATCTCACCAACACCTTCCAATCCTCCCCCTCCGTCTCTCGACCAACACCCTTCTGCGACTCGACAGACGGAATAGAGTTAGAGCACAGGTGGGAAAATGGAAACCACATCCAGCACAACAAACACATACACAGGCGGTTCCTCGTCGCCGGTAACAACAGATAAAGAATACAACGGCCACAGAGACTACCACCCCCGCCACAGCCATCATGACAGCATCGACCACCATCACAGCGGCCGCTCGTCCGACGTCCACGGGTACAACCAGACGCTGCCATCCGTGTCTGCGGCCTTTGGCGGCGCCCTCCAACCCGGCCTATGGAGGCCCTACGAGCACCGCAAGTTCGCCAACCCGGCGCCCCTCGGCCTCAGCGCCTTTGCCCTGACCACTTTCGTCCTGTCCTGCGCCAACTTGCACGCCAGGAACGTGACAGAACCTCACATTGTCGTTCCCCTCGCCTTTGCGTACGGCGGTGTGGTCCAGCTTCTCGCCGGCATGTGGTAAGTGTTCTAGACCTGATACCCATACCATCACATTCAGGTTGGCTAACTACGTCCCAGGGAAATGGCAGTAGGCAACACCTTTGGCGCGACAGCCCTCTCCTCCTACGGCGGCTTCTGGATAGCCTACGCCCTCCTCCTGACACCGACATGGGGCATCCTCTCCCCCGACGGCCCGTACGCATACGACTACGCGGCGCACTACTCGGCCATCGGCTTCTTCCTGACGGGCTGGTTCATCTTCACCTCGGTGCTAGTCCTCTGCACGCTCCGGTCCACCGTGGCCTTCCTCTTCCTCTTCTGCACCCTGGACCTCTGCTTCCTCTTCCTCGCCTGCGAAAACTACGCCCTGGCCGAAGGAAGCCTCGGCATCGCCCGCAACCTGCAGATCGCCGGCGGCACCTTTGGCATGCTGGCTGCCTTTGCCGCGTGGTATAACGCCCTGGCTGGTCTGCAGGACGACAGCAACAGCTTCTTCCGCGTGCCGGTCATTCATCTTCCTTGGTCGGAGCAGGGTAAAGAGATTCGGAGAGAGAAGAGCCGTACTGATGCTGTGTGAAGCGGGTTGCCGGCGTTTTACGGTTTTACGGTTTTACGGTTTTACGGTTTTTCGGCTTTTTTATTCTATCATGACTATTCGGGACTCACAAAGGGAACATTTCCAGCTATCATTTTCTATTCAGCATTGTAGGGCCTATACACTTGGACCCTGGGTGGGATATTGGATATCCTAGATATATAGGAGCGGCGTTTGTGATTTGCAACACATGTGTTGGGCCCGGAGATCGGGCGCCAGAGACAACAAAGATCAGCGTGTTTAGACGCTTTCGAGCACCAATGGGCGCTTCTTGAGGATCTCGCCCTTACCATACCCGTTAATGGTGACGGTGCTTTGGTCAGCACTACCTGGTGTGCTTCGTACGACTTGAGAGAGATTGGTTGTAGGCTTGGCCCCGTGACAATCGCGCCTCGGCCGAATGACGTCATTTGTTCGCCGCACAATGTCTGTGCTAAACATGGTCCAAGTACCGTTCAAAGACCTGACGCCTCGAATATCTGTACGAAAGTATAGCATGATGATGCACCGAAGCAGCTTTACCTCGGTGATGTTACTAAACCCCGGGTTGGTTTACGGCCGGTCTGCATTAACCCACCCGTTTAAGCAGCGCGCTCTTACTTGAGAAGAACGTGTGCTTTCAATGAAAGTCACGATTCTGCTATTGCTGTGCCTATCGCCATCAGACCCCAGTTCTACACCCAAGAAGCTGAAGCTGATACCAGAAGTGGACGTACGAAGTAGATGCTGGATGGATTCGAGAGAGCGGAACAATTCTGGTAGAAGTGGGGCCGACTCGGAGTCGGAGTCGGCCATGTCAGCCCCACTCCACGGCAGGTGAGGGGCCGGTTCCGTGGACATCGGCGTCATCGGGTGAAGCCCAAACCATGTGGACAATTATTTCGTGGTAGCCCAGGCCTAGACCTCTGGGCCATACGAAGTCACGAATTCTATATAAATTCATTCACGAAGACCGGACCTTCCTTGCTGTTATTTCATTAATGATTATATTACATGACACGGTAAACAACTAAACATTGCTGTCGATTATTGGGCAAGTCAAAATGGCACGGGAGCCTCTCGTTGCACACAGCTCGGGGTGTTCAAAAAGAGGCCTTGCATACATACATATTACAGCTGACAGCACATATGATCCGTAAAATGGAATATCTTTTCCTGGATCGTTTGTCATAGTGCAGGCAATAGATCCCAGAACTTGCTAGAGTAGAAGCATGAACCCGTTTGCGGTTGAAGTCACATGCTTATTAAGCATCCACGCTGTACCGAGTCACTATTGCGCAGCCCAAATCGGATTACTAATCGACAGATAACGTCGTAATGCCCATGTCACTCTACTCGTACTTAGTACTCCGCCCATATCATACGATGAATTGAACTTGTCTGGCGTCATGTGAGCAGGAAATCGAACCCATTAATTAGTTAGCTTTACCATCTTGCAACATCTCCCATTGTCCTCCCCAAACCTCTGTTCTCCATCACACTCGTGGTCATGTTCAATGGAATCCATCGCCTCTGCAACTCTCTCCTCTACATCAACGCCCTAAAGACCGTCTTCCAGTACCCGTCCACCGCATTCCGGTCCATAACCACCACAGCCACCATGGCCACCGCTCCCCCCGATGCGTCCCGCCCCGTAATCATAGTCGGCTCAGGCCTCGCAGGGCTCGCAGCAGCCCACGAAGCCGCCAAAGCAGGCGCGACAGTACACATGCTCGAGCGGGGCCCGAAACCAGGCGGAAACAGCATCAAGGCCTCCTCCGGCATCAACGGCGCCGGCACCCAGTTCCAGCGGGCCAGCGGCATCCTCAACGACACCAGCGACCTGTTCCGCAACGACACCATCCGATCCGCCGGGTTCCGGTTCCAGACCCGGAAAGAAGCCGCAACCGGCAACGACATCGACCGCGAATCCCTCGTCGACACGCTGACCAAAAGTTCCGCCTCGGCCATCCACTGGCTCGCCGACGAGATCGGCGTCGACCTCACCGTCGTCGCCGCCCTCGGAGGCCACTCCGTCGCACGCACCCACCGCGGCGCGGGGAAAACCCCGCCCGGCGCCGCCATCGTGACGGGCCTGCTGCAGAAACTCGAGCAGCGCCCAGAGTTCAAACTGCACACGTCGGCCCGCGTCACGCAGATCCACGTCGACGGGGAGGGGAGGGTACGCGGCGTGCGCTATGTGCAGAAGAGCGAAGGCGGGCGAGAAGGGCAGCAACCGCGGCGGGAGAACCAAGAAGAGGAGCCAAAAGAAGAACAAGTCGACCTGTATGGCCCCGTCATCTTCACGGCGGGTGGGTTCGCAGGCGACGCGCACGGTCAGTTGGCGCGATACCGTCCGGACCTGGCAGGCTTGCCGTCGACAAACGAGGCGCGGCCCGGTCCGCACGGGCTGTTGGCGGACACCAGCAGCAGCAGCAGCAGCATGGCCGGGGTAGGAGCGGAATTAATCGACATGGACAGCGTGCAAGTCCACCCGACGGGGTTCGTGGACCCAAGCGACGCGAATTCGCCCTACAAGATCCTCG